>NC_137083.1:74346990-74539490 GCF_951640355.1 Cnephaeus nilssonii | reverse complement strand
TGGTACTATCTGTTGTTTTACAAGGGGGAAAAAACCAAAGAGATATGTAACTGAGATTAATGAGAAATCCTCATTTTGTTCTAGGTTTATATAATATTTGACGCCTTCTAAATTCAGATTGGTTTTTGGCTCTCATTTTTAATAGTGCACTCAATTTTAGTATATTTCTGATCCCACCCCTTTTAATATACGTGTGGAAGGTTAGGTGCAGAAATGTGGTTGTTACACCATGTGGATACTTAATAGTAAATTTAGCAGTCTCAAAGTTAAATAAAAATATGAAAGAAGGAATAGATATATAAATGCAACTATTGAAAGGACTAATAGTCATTCTTTTAGTACCTTGCTTTAACTATTATGTGACGTGTATGTGAATATAATATAAATAACATAATATGCATTAAAATTAAATATATGTGCACTAGTTTCTACTTTGAAATAGATACAAGCAATTGCATAATGAATGTTTAAAACGATAGTTTACAAAGCCAAAGCCAAAACGCATACCATGGACTTGAGGTGCATGACATACTTTCCATTTAACTAGCAATTGCAATGAAGAGGGTCCAGTGGAGGCATATCAAGTTTCCCATTGATTTCAATGGAACATACATATCACTGGCTTTTATCATCATATCGGATATCCACTCATGAAAATATCTTTACTATAAATTTTTAAAATTCATACATTCTCCTTCACACCTTTATGTGAGTGATGATAAGCAGTTGCAAAGATAAATTATTATTCAAAAATTATTACAAATGACTTTCAATACTACAATTAAAGTAGTATTTTAAAGTATTTTTTTCAACTTATCCTAAAACCTAAATAATATGGGATAATTGCTTTTATGTACTATAATAGAAAAATGAATAATGCAGATACCATGTGAAATGCTTCATTATAAATTTGGGTGATGATTACCATTTTTAATAAAAGGTTATAATGTGGTTTTCTAATTTTTTGAAAACTATATACTTCCCATTTATTAAAATATGTGCTAATATAGATAATAATAGGGAAAAATCTACATAAAATTTTACCTGCATACTTCTATGTGGTTCTAGCACTAAATATATTTTTTTTCCTAATTTGTATTGTTTGTGTAAAGGAATATTCAGGTGAGGATAGAAAAGACAATTTATGGTAAAAATATCACCAGATATAGTTTTATTATGTAATTTTCCTTTTCTTTAGTGGACCAGCCTGTTTTGTTAAGGAAGGAAAAAATAATTAGGATGTATAAAACAGCTTCTTGGTAAAAAGCCGAGAATATTTAACTAATATTGCCAAATTTTAATGCCTTCCATGTGTACTTGCTGTCCCACAGATTTTATAAAAATATCCTGGAGCCCTGGCCGAGGGGCTCAGTTGATTGGAGCATCATCCTGTACACCAAAAGGTTGTGGGTTCCATTCCAGGTCAGGCTACATTCTTAGGTTGCATGTTCAACCCCCCAGTTGGGGCGCATACAGAAGGCAACCAATTGGTGTTTCTTTCTCACATCGAAGTTTCTCTCTCTCTCTCTCTCCTTTTCCTCACTGAAAATCAATAAGAACATATCCTTGGATGAGGATTAAAACAATTTTTTTTAAATTTCCTGGAATGACTTAGAAATTAATCATAATATTATTAATAATGTATACACACTTTAACAGCTGATAGCTTGGTTGTGAAAATAAAATGTATTTTAATAAACACTGCCTTTATAATTATTCATAATGTGTGTATACAATTTTGGAGCACTCTATACATTTTGAAAGAAAGGCTTTCTTTTTCCTTTTGAAATTTCACATGGCCCATGGGTTACCCACTCCTTCTTCTCACTCCAGTCTTCAGAACCATCACACTCATAGGCAAAAACTCTGCTCTGTAACTGAATAAACACTCTTGTGATGTTCTTGTTGTCTTAACCTGAATTGTAAATACAGAATTTGGAAATCTCTGTCTATTCACTCACTAGGTTTGACAACTATGAACCAGTCACTTTCACTAAATTGTTGGGGAAAAGAAGTTAACCTTGTGCCTTGGTTCCAGGCCCGCCTGGGCCAGCTCCTTGAGCACACAGTGCCACTGGAGTGGTAGGAAGGCCACCAGGGCATTCATGAGATGCTCTTCCTTGATGTGGATCATCCAGCACAGCCCAGATGACTGGCTCTAGCTTCTGTAGACAGGTCTAGCAGTCCCCGTGGCTGTGCCATGCCTCCAGTACCACCTGTTGATCTGCTCATCACCAGTGTTGCTGATGAAGAGGAAGGTGCCTTTTCTGCAGTTGGTCCTATACACAACCCAGGAGAAGCCCAGGAAAGGTCCCAGGATCTCCATCAGGCCTGGGGCCAGCATGTCCATCTCATCAAAGAGGAAGAGGAAGTGGACATAAAGAGTGAGATTCCCCTGGACCCAGATCTTAAGACTCTTCTTGTAGCTTATGATTCTTCTTCTAATTGGGTCATGAGAATAAAGTGGGGACCACAGGGCAGAGAAAGGGAAGAAGGATTTCTAAGTAGAAGGAAAAAGGTACATAAAAACAGGCAAGTCTAAAAAAGGACAGAATACTGGGGACTGCTCAGTATTTTGATGCAAAGCCTATTTGGGAGATTGATTGGAGTTCAGGTTGGAATGGTAAATGGACAAAGTCTAAGATTTGGAGGACCTTGTTTGTTATGCCCAGCAGTTTTGACTTTTATTCTTAGGTGTCAGACAACCATTGAAGATTTTTAGTTAGAAATATGATGGCATAACAGCAAAATAAATCATCAATAAAACAAAAAGGGAGCCCACTATTTAGCAATGATACATCTGATACAGGGTTAATATCCAAAATATAGAAGGAACTCATACAACTTAACAAAAGGAAGACAAACAATCCAATTAAAAAAATGAGCAAAGGACCTAAATAGACACTTCTCCAAAGTGGACATACAGAAAGCCAAGAGACATATGAAAAAATACTCCAAGTCACTGATCATCAGAGAGATATAAAACAACAATGAGATATCACCTCACACCTGTCAGAATGGCTACCATCAACAAATGCAAGTGCTGGCGAGGATGCGGAGAAAAGGGGATCCTAGTACACTGCTGGTGGGAATGCAGACTGGTGCAGCCATTATGGAAAACAGTATGGAATTTCCTCAAAAAATTAAATATGGAACTGCCATTTGACCCAGTGATCCCACTCCTAGGAATACATCCTAAGAAACCTGAAACACCAATCAGAAAGAATGTATGCACCCCTATGTTCATAGCAGCACAATTTACAATAGCTAAGATCTCTAAACAGCCCAAGTGCCCATCAGTAGATAAGTGGATAAAAAAGCTGTGGTAAATTTATACCATGGAATACTGTGCAGCAGTGGAAAAGAATAATCCTTTACCTCTTGAGATAGCATGGAGGGACCTGGAGAATATCGTGCTAAGTGAAATAAATCAGTCAGAGAAAGATAAGTATCACATGATCTCACTCATATGTGGAATATAATGAACAAAATAAACTGATGAACAGTGTGGATCCAGAGATAGCGAAGCATGGAATAGAGTGCAGAATCTCAGAGGGAAGGTGGTGGAGGGAGAGTGTGTGAGAGGTAATAAACCAAAAACCTTGGGAGGCAGGCAGTGGGGTAGTGAGGACCTGGGGCGGGGGGCAGGGGTGGATTGGAAGCATCGATGGAGGAGAAAGGGGGACATATCTAATACTTTCAACAATAAAGTTTTTTTAAAAAACGAAATATGATGATATAGTTATATTTTAGAAGATAAAATAGTCTGACCTAGGCAAAGGCTATGCAGAAAAATAAAGGAAAACAATTTTAACACTGAGAGTCAATAATAATACTTGGGATGAATTAAAAAGCAAGGCTGAGGATCCTCCTCAGGAAGAATCCCTTGTGAGCAGCCGCAACTCTGTGCCCAGCCTTGCTACTGCCACCCTCCAGGCCACCAGAAGTCAGGGTATGGGGATTGCAGTATTTTCCAGGAAGGGGCTGTCACCTACCCAGCCCCCAGACACTACTGGAATCATGAGCTGGACAGAGATTGGGCAAAGTTTTGGCTTAGCAACAGAGTTGCTAATACAAGTGTCAACCAAATTCACGATCGACAATGGCAGATGGAAACACATGCATGCAATTGGCGCCAGCGAGAGCTTTATATGTATCGTGCATGCCTTTTATAGATATAGAATAAACTTGCTTAATTAGACCTGCTTTCTGATTTAGCTAAACTTTTTTCAGCCCAGTGAAGCACCCCAACTTCTCTTTCAGGTAATTGTCAGCAACACAGCAGTAAATATCAACATGAAGCAGATTATTATTGTAGATCACGCAGGGAGAACAAAGGGTAAAATATTTAACTGCAGCAGTGTTTGACTATATTCTGCGCAGTGAGAAAACCTGAAGTCATTTTCAAGGTCCACCATTTCTTACTTTTTTTCAGTCGGGTCAAATTTCTAAGTTTTCTAAATCTCCATTTTCCGGCTAATGAAAAGAAAATAGGATTCCACTGAGTCTCCTACCTACCTACTTCAGGACTTCTGTGAGGATAAAATGAGATGAGGCATGGGAAAATTGCTTCACAGACATTTAGTTAAAATGTAAAATGTTTTCACCTTTGTTCTTGGAACTCCAAGGAGGCTATCTGCTAGGGAGAGGAAGCCGGGAATTGCTACGTGATGTCATTACTCAGAACCCACAGCAACCATTTCTGAGCTGGGCTGGGTTGGGCTGGGCTATGGGTTATGGGCTGCATTTTGTGCCATGAGGTCTCGGCAGTGTGGGCTGTGATGTGGTGGGCTGTTGCTCCAGGATGGTGGCGGGGCCTGTGTCCTGCTTGGGGGAAGCCAAATGTTGCTTTCTGGGTGCCAGGTCTGTGGTGCCATTTCTCTGTGCATGTCATGGCAGCTCCTGCATTGAGGATCGCCCCCTGGTGGTCAGTGCACATCATAGCAACTGGTCGGAAAGTGGGAAGGACACTTAGCATATTATTAGCCTTTTATATAGATAGATGGTTTTTAGAATGCTCAACAACATGTAAAAGGACATCGAAACCATGAAAAACAACCAATGGGAAGTAAGGGATGACATAGTAGAAATAAAGACTATACTGAAAGGAAATAACAGTAGGTTAGAAGAAGCAGAGGATTGAATCAGTGAATTAGAAGCCAAGGTAGGGAAAAATCACTCCATCAGAGCAGCAAAAGAAAAAATATACTTAACAAGCATGACAGTTTAAGGGAACTCTGGGACAACATGAAATGGAACAACATTCACATCATAGGTGTACTAGAGGGAGGAGAAAGTAAGCAAGGATAGAGAGCCGGCTTGAAGAAATTATGACAGAAAACTGTCCTAAACTGGTGAAGAAAAAAGTCACACAAGTTCAGGAAGCACAGAGAATCCCAATCAAGATGAACTCAAAGAGACCCACACCAAGACACATCACAATTAAAATGGCAAACGTTACAAACAAAAAGATAAACTTAAGGGCAGCAAGAGGGAGACAGTCAGTTAACTACGAAAGAGCTCCCATAAAGCTGTCAGATGATTTCTTAACAGAAACATTACAAGCCAGAAGGGAATGGCATGACGTATTCAAAGTAATACAAAGCAAGGATATGAAACCAAAGCTATCATTCAAAATCAAAGGTGAAATAAAAAGCTTCCCACACAAAAAAAAGACTAAAGGAGCTTGTCACTATCAAACCAGCCTTCAAGAAATGATAAAGCTACTGTTGTAAGAAGAAAAAGAAATAGAAAGAGGAACATAGACATAAAGAATAAAAATGGCAATAAGTAAGTAACTATCGATAATAACCAATCAAAAGAAAAATGACCCGTATATATGCTGTCTACAAGAGACCGAACTTAGAACAAAATATTCACACAACATGAAAGTGAAGGGATTGAAAAAATTTCCAAGCAAATGTAAACTGAAAATAACAGCTGGGGTAACAGTACGTATATAAGACAAAATAGAGTTTAAAAAATAATAAGACACAAAGAAAGGTACTATATAATACTAAAAGAACTGATCTAACAAGAGGTTATCATCTTTGTAAATATATATGCACCCAATATAGAATCACCTAAATGTATACTCTTGGTGGACTTTAAAGGAGATATTGACAGTAATGCAGTCATAGTAGGGAACTTTAACACCCCACTCTCATTACTGGACAGATCTTCCAGACAAAAAAATAATAAGAAAACAGCAACCTTAAATGACAGACAGGATCAGATGGATTTAATCAATATTTAGAGAACATTTCATCCCAAAGCAGTAGAATATATATTCTTCTCCAGTGCACATGAAATATTCTCAAAGATAGACCACATACTGGGACACACAATAAATCTTAACAAATTCAAGAATATTGAAATCATATCAAGCATCATCTCGGATCACAGTGGCATGATACTAGAATTCAACTACAATAAAAAAACTAAAAAACATGGAGGCTAAGTAGCATGTTATTAAATATGAATGAGTTACCAATGAGATCAAGGAATAAATAAAATAAAAAAAACATCCTGGAAACAAATGAAAATGAACACACAACAACCCAAAATATATGGGACACAGTGAAAGGAGTTCTGAGAGGGAAGTTCATAGGAGTACAGGCCTACCTCAAGAATCTAGTGCTACATGCAAGTGGTCAGTGGTCACCCTGTGTATAGTAGACGCTGAATAATGATTGTTAAATGAACATGAGAACTTCTGTATTCCTGACTCTCAGTTCAAACTAATAGAAAAGCAAAGTCTGAAAAAACATAGAGGATTTAATTAGTTCATAGATTAGGAGCTGGCAAAACATGAACTAATATTCAATAGTACTGTGCCAAGTTCAGCTTCTCAATTCTTGAGATCACTGCACCTTTATATTGCTTGGTTATAAAGGCCCACACTTAGTATTCTGTGCAACTCCTCACAGCCATCTTAATTATTTATCCACTTCAGGATTGGTCCTACCCTGGCTTTCTCACTGGTACAGCTTTGTTCACTGTTATATTAATTATTTTCTAAAATAATTATTGTATTTTAATGCAATCTTAAAAGTATTGACTTTTCCAAAATGCATCAAATTATACTTAAATTAACCACATGTACAACTTCTGCACTGTGAACAAGTACTCAAAATACATTCATAACTAGTAAATGTGTAATATTTATTTTTAAGATTGACAACTTTGTTTCTATATTTCAAATTCTCTACAAAATTACTTTTATGATCAGAATCTAAAATAATCAATGTAGTTCATATGGTTAACTTGTACTATATGATTACAGATAATGTTTAAAATTTTTTATTGGACGAAGAATGGGAAAACTGTGTTAATAATGGTTATCTCTCGGTAATCAAGCTGGGGATAATTTTTTCTTCTTATACATTTTGAATTTCTACATTTACTATGTATTTTTTATTTTAGAGAAAATTATACATAAATAAAAAATAAAATAGTGTTATTCTTCTGGAAGCTCAATTATCACAGAGAAAACAAATGTCCGTTTTTTTGGAGCCAGTCACTTTTTTGTCTCTCCAGTTATTTCAATTAATAAGACAGCTCTTTTAGCTAACTCAAAACTGTAAGAATTGCCAAAATTTACATCTCATACATTTCTATAGTTACTAAAATCCCACCAACAGCATATTTGGGGATCAACTATTATTTAGCTGACACTGCTGTACTTTGGATTATCTGTTAGCTCAGACAAGCCTTTTTGGCATTTCTTAGAACTATTTGAAGAATTGAAGAAACTTTTGAAGAAAATGAGTTTGTTCTTTTTAATTCTCTGTAAATAACAAGAGATTTGCTGTAGACATCAAGCCTTAAAAGTGTTTGGTGACCCTTTTCTAAACAAGACATAAATTGGCCTTTAATAGTATGTAACTTAGGATCAATTCCAACTTTTCAACTCATTTTCTTTAATGTTTGCTTTATTTTTAGTCTGATGTGTTTCTAATTGAGATTTCAAATTTTGATTTTATTTAAATTAAAGAATTTAGACCAAAGAACTGAGCTGTTCCAAAGCCAGCATTATATTTTAAGTCCCATTTTGTGGCTTATCACCTAGTTTTCAACTCTCTAAGAAGTCTTCTAAAAGGAAAGAAAAATGCAGATTATGTAGATTGGGAGAAAGTATCAAAATAATAATGCCCATAAATCATGTGAATTTTTTGGAAGTTCTGTTAATTAAACAATATTCAGAAGATGGCAGCGAAGATAAACACTGGTACTCACCGCCTCCCACAACCACATCAAAATTATAACTAAAATACAGAACAATCATCATTCAGAACATCCTGAAAGCTGGCTGAATGGAAGTCCTACAAACTAGAGAAGTAAAGACGAAAGCACATTGAGATTGGTAGGAAGGGTGGAGGAATAGAAAAGGGTGGTCTGACATCCACCTGTGATTTTTTTTTTAAATCAGGAGGGAGATTGTTCCTGCAGAGGCTGCTCATGAGGAGCAAGGGGTCTCAACCCCACACTAAACCCCAACCCAGAGGTCCAGAGCTGTCAAGAGAAGTACTTGTAACTACGGGCTATAAAAACCAGTGGGGATTATGGCTGAGTGACATGGAGGCTGCTGCAGTCCCAGAAGTTCCTCTTAAAGGACCTGAGCACAAACTTTCATGTTCTCCCTTCCTCTGAGCTCCAACAACCAGGGGCTTTGGGGGACCCAAACACATAGGGGTAGGAAGTGGATTTTCTGGCATTGGGGCAGGAACTTGGGAGCTGCTTTTTCCCAGACGGGGGTGCTCACAGGGGTCATTGTTCCTGTGCTGGGACCTCCCTCGTAGCAGAAACCATATCTGAGTCTCCATCAGCCTGGAGCACTCTGTTTGTTCCGCCTTCATGATACCTTGACACCCCAACACATCCAGTTTGCAGCCCCACACAAGCTGTTTGCAGCAGCTTTTCCATACGAATGACCTGTCTTGGCTCAGGCTTCAGACTTTGCTAAAACCTCTCAAACAAGCTGCAGCTGTTGACAAAATACACCAGACCTATTAATAAAAAGCCCAAGACCCAGCACTAGCACCAGCCGGCCTGCCTTCACAGCTGGGTCTCACCTGGGCACTTCCAAACCCAATACAAATAGCAGCCATCTGCAGATCTTTCTGTAGCTCCTGCTGGGTGGCCCCAGGCAGTGGCTGACTGTACCTCCCTGGAGGCCCTATAGCCAGCACACCTGGTGGACAGATTCAGACCATACCAGATTAAAATTCTACACATCCACAAGTGACACACTCAAGGGGCAGACTTAGTGAGCACCAAAGTCCCACTTCCACCGAAGTAAGTCCTGCCCTATAGGGGTGTGCCCTACATAGCAGCTCTTTCACAGCTGGTCGAAGCTGATCCTCACAGCCAACTGGCCTGGAGGTCAATTCCTCCCAATATCAACAACAGAAAAAAAAATTAAAAAAAAGCTCAACTATAAGACTAAGCACACAGCCCACAGCCCACAAGGGAACAACTAGAGTGCCCAGCTCAGGTGACTGGGGAGGCTGAGCCATTGGGTCCTACATGATGCCTACTCCACAAGGCCATTCTACCAACTCCAGGAGACATAGCAGTTCTACCCAATACATAGAAACAAACACAGGGAAGCAGCCAAAATGTGGAGACAAAGAAACATGTCACAGGTGAAAGGAATGGAAGCAAGCAAACTACTAGATACAGAGTTCAAAACCATAATTATAAGGTTACTCTATGATCTTCATAAGAGCTTCAAGGGACTTAGTAAGACTTTCAAGGATCTTTTCAAGCTCTTAGTGAGAATGTCAAAGACATAAAAAAAGGACCAGTTAGAAATTAAGGATATATTAACTGAAATAAAGAATAATTTACAGGAATTCAACAGTAGAGTAGAGGATTCCAAGAATCAAATCAAAGATTTGAAATAGGAGGAAGCAAAAAGCACCCAATCAGACTAGCAAAAAGAAAAACGAATGCAAACATATGCAGATAGTGTAAGGAGACAACTTTAAGTGCACCAACATTCACATTATGGGGGAACTGGGTGAAGGGGAGGCAATTTGGGGGAGGGGGGCGAGGGACATCTGTAATACTGTCAATAGTCAAGATTTTAAAAAACCCCACTATTCATAGTTTCTATTTTAAGCCTTACATTATTATATAAGGTTATAGGAGACTCATACTTGTTTTATGACCAGAGTCCTGTTGTTAGTGTTTAAATGTATATCTGTGTATTAGTAATTCTCAAAAAGTTTAAGAAATTACCTTCAGAAAACATACCCTACTTAAGTGCATAAAACTCCCATTGAGATATTAACTTTTTTGTTCTACTTTTCTCAGCACTAGTCCCACTTAGTTGAAGAGAATTACATGTGTGAAAATCTGGCGTTGTAATTAGAAATTCATGTTTCATACTGGCCTGTAATATTTTCTGAATTAAGTATCAATATGTAATGTAATGAATTTAACTAGATTTTGGGCTTTTTTAATTAAGAAGATTTAAATAATAAGTTTAATATTCTGAGACACTTATAGCATCATTTAAAAGTGTGCAGATTTGCATTTTAAACATTTTTACTCCTCGGTTTCTTCAGATTATGTCAGAGTTTTATAGACATTGATAGTTTAAGTGCAATTCTAAAGTCCCTGGAAAACAGGAGTACAAATATTGTTATATCATCCAGTTCTTTGTTAAGGTTCACATCACTTCTAAGTTACTTTTTATAATTTTACTATCATAATTAAATACACTATATATCTTCATTATTCATTCAATAAACATTTGTTGCATAGTATTTCTGATACTGTTTAGGAACTTGTATACAGAGACATCTGTAATACTCTCAATAATCAAGATTTTAAAAAACCCCAATATAAAACAGTAAAAATATTTCCACCCTTGGAGCTCATCCTACCTAATAATAGACAAATATGCAAATTGACCGCACCTTCGCCACGCCCAAGCCACACCCACCAACCAATTGGGATGAGTATGCAAATTACCCCAACAAAGATGGCGGCTAATTTGCATATCAAGACAGAGTAGAAAGAAGCCAAGAGCTGCAGAAGGGAGCAAAGCTGTGGAGAAGCAAGCAAGCTGGGGGGAAAAGAAGGGAGGATGGAGGCGGGGCCAGGGGAGAAGGGAAAAGCAGGCGGGCTGGCGGAGAAGGCAGGCCAGGGGAGAAGGCAGGAGAGCAGGCAGGGCGGGGTAGAGTGCAGCAGGAAACCCTATTGCAGGATTTTTTCTGCAATGGGAACGCTAGTAGTCTATTAATATTAAATGTACCAAAATGAGGAGTCAACAATAAAACTGAGACTATAACTGAACAAAAAACACACTCATACAACTATTTTCTATATAGTCATTCTTTATATGCTCTTTAAATAAAACAAGATTAAGGTAGTTCTTTTTAGCTCTGGCCAGGTGGCTCCATTGGTTGGAGCACCGTCCTGTACACCAAAAGTTTGTGGGTTTGATTTTCCATGAGGGCACATACCTAGATTGTGGGTGTGACCCCCAGGAGCGGAGCATATGGGAGGCAAGGACTGATGTTTCTCTTTCCTTTCCTCTCTCCCTCACTAAAAATCAATAAAACTATCCTCAGGTGAGAATTAAAAAAAAAAAAAAAGTTCTCTTTAAAAACTACCTCCAATTCAAAGATATACCAGTAAGTAGATCTAAAGTGAAATAAAAATAGATTTAACAGCAGTGTTCTATTTTAATAATCTCATATTCCCTGCAATGTTTTGGGTTCATCTCTATTTAGGTATCTTGCAGCCTGTCAAATACAATGGGACCCAAACGGACTCATTATTCTTTCACCCAAATTATTATCTTCCATTCTTTGCTATCTTCTTAAATGACACTTTAATCCACCCCATCCTCTAATGAAGGAAGAAATGTAGGATTCCTGTTTCCTTTCTCTTTCTTATTCTCCAAATCCAATCATTTTCAATTCTACTTCTTAAATTTTCATTTTTTATTTTTATCTGCTTTCCACTCTACCAATTGCTATCACCTAGTCTCCCTCCTCCTCTTACCGAATGGCATCAGTACACTCTCCCATTTGCTTTTCCCTGTATAACTAGATGATATTTTGAAATCCAGATTTGACCATGTCATTTTCCTTTTCTCCTGAGTGCTTCCCTTTGATTCTTGGAATAAAGTCCATCGTGCATGACAAAGCCTATTAAGCGCCCCATGACTGGGCCCCTCAGGACCTACCTGTCTCTGCAGCCTCATTTATCCTTTATCTTGCTCTGCCTCTCACTGTTCTAGCCACAATGGACCTCTTTCTGCAATTGCAGTTAATCAAGTTCTCTGTTGCCTGCCTCAGATCCTCTAACAAGCCGTTTTATGACTGGATCACAAGCACAAATTCCAGCCCCCTAACCCTTCACCCTTGGCCAGTAGAATTTATGCTCATCTTTCGAATCTGAGATTTAAAGCCATATCAGAGAGGCTCTATCCACCTGTTCCCCACCCACATAGAAATGCACATTCAACTTGAGTAGATTTTCCCTTTTATAACATTCAGAACAGGTGATTATTTATTCCACATCTGTTTATTCTGGTGAGGACCATTTCTCCAAATCCTATTACAGGGTTTGTCCAACCTGGTAGATGCACAGTAAATTTTGTTAAATGCATGTGATTGAATGCTTCTGAAAGCTAGAATGAAACTTTTTCAGTGATTTCCAGCAGTTGAATAAAAAAATTGTTTAAGGTGGGTTAATCTTCATTACGTGTTCCATATGGATGTATTTAATTTGTTCACTATTACTTATAGATTGAGTATTCAATGATTTTTAAATAGGCAAACTCATTGCAATGTTTACATATGTATGTTGTAACTTGGGGAGAGGAATTCCTTCAAAACGCATTATTGATAATTTTATGATTTGTATTTCAGTTGTAAATGTTGTGGCATCATATAAATAAGGAGCTGAGAAAAGCAGTCTCTGGTAAATGGAGTTGTTAAGAGTGTAAAGAAAATCAAAATCTGATTTTTAAAAATAACTACTGATATAAATAAAAAGCCAAATGGATTTCTTGCAAACCTGGTAAATAAAGATGGGTTTTGAAGCTTAGACTTTATATCTCCTTTGATTCATGAGCTAATGCTCAAAGCTGAGTGATAAGCTTTAGTTTATATTGTACCTAACATGCAGGCAGACTTGTACATTTCAAGTCATTATAATATGCCACATGTAATAAAATTACTTTCAAATAACATTAAAATCTAATTTAAACAGGGGAAATGAAATTTAAAGTTGGAGTGAATGCCTTTTTTTGCTTTGTTGGACCCATTCTGGTGCTGATAGCCTTTTAACGTTAATATTTGGTCGTACAATGCAGCTACAGAGAAATTAATTTAGTCACTCTCCTCCCTGGATAACAAATGGTTATCTAACAAGCAGCTTCAAACAAGGTGACAACCTCATTTGTGAGGATAAACTTGGCATTTGATAACCACCAACCTGTAAATTCCTGCCTTTTTAGTTGCAATTTTAGTTTTTGAGGTCAGTTATATTTTATAGCACACCAACTGGACTGTTTAACTTATTTAAAAAACAGAATGGGATAAATTTTTGTAAGTAGAGGAGAAATAACTGGAATGGAACATTTTTGATAGATATTTTAAAATTAGAAAACTACAGTAAAATGTTTTAATATACAAATTACAAGTTTAGCATTCTTAGCAAGTATTTTAATAAAAGTATTTTGATTTCAGACCTGCTTTCCTTATCTTTAAAATGAAAATAATAATAGTATCATCCTCGGAGAATTGGTGTGGGAACCAAGTAAGTTATTGTACATAAAGAGTGTAGAAGTGTCTGACACCTCTTTAAACTCTATATTTGTGTTAGCTATCATCATAATCACATGATTTTAACATTTATTCAGAGAATTTATACATATGTAAGTTTCCTTAAGTAGATAAAGGATTTACAAATATCAAGGATAAGTATGGCTTATACTTGCCTAAGTACTGCTTTATAATAAACTAAAATGTGTAAAACATTACCTTGATTTATTTTAAATATCAAAAATCCAAATAATGCTTTATTCCTATAAATATAAACTTTTACTTCATCATTATATTTAAATGTAACTAAGAAGCAGTGTAAAGCACACTTCAACCTATTTCTGTCTTTCTCTCCTAAAACATAGTTCCTAATAAGAACTTTTTCCCCCTGCAAAATAGATGGATTTTAGTGCCATTGCTAGAAGCTGCACGGGCGGGTGTTTCTGTGAATGAGCGCTCCGGGCTGTGAAAACAGATTTCCTTACAGCCTCCATTTATCACTACCTCTCACCTTTAAAACATTTATTTCAATATAGTTGGTATACAATCTTATGTCGGTTATATAATTTCAGGTAGGTGTACACAATAGTGATTAAACATTTTTAAACATATATTTTTATTGATATATTTAGAGAGAGGAAGGGAGAGGGTAGAGACATAGAAACATTGATGAGAGAGAAACATCTTTCAGCTGCCTCCTGGATGCCCCCTACTGGGGGTAGAGCCTGCAACCTTTACCAGAATGGAACCTGGGACCCTTCAGTCAGCAGGCAGATGCTCTATCCACTGAGCAAACCTGGTGAGAGCTATTAAACATTTTTTATCTTAAAGTTTGATCACCCCACTAGTTCTAGTAATCATCTATCACCCTGTTAACTAATCACATTATCATTGACTGGATTCTTCTTCCCTTTTTCATCTGTTCCCCTAACCCTTCCCTTCTGGTAATGATCCCTTTGATCTATGTTTCTATAAGTCCATTTTTCTTTTGCTTGTTTGCTTTGTTTTATTTTTAGATTCCACCTCTGGGTATTGATCCATAGAAAATAACACAATTTGAAAAGATAGATGAACCCTAATGTTCATTGCAGCATTATTAACAATAGCCAAGATATGGAAGCAGCCTAGATGAATGGATAAAGAAGTTGTGGTATATATAGACAATGGAATATTATACAACAATAACAAAGAAAGAATGAAATCTTGTCATTTGTGACACCTGGATGGGTCTAGAGGGGGTTATGCTAAAAAATCAGACAGATGAAGACAAATACCATATGGTTGCACTTATCTGTGGAGTCTAAAAACATCTTTTTTTTTTTTTTAGAAATAGAATCTTGAGTAGTCACCAGTCCTCTGGCTTACAATAGAGAGCTTTAAAAAGTTCCTGCCCAGCCAATGATATAAGTAATTCACTTCAACTCCCCAAGTTTAATTGGTTATAATCTCAACCACATGCCTCTATCTACCTTCAATATTGTTACATATCTTTCAAATTGCTTTTTACATCTACATATATTACATTGTCTGATATAAGTAAATCTAGGTGAGCCAATTTCTTTAATTTTTCATGTTAGAAAAAATCTTGACCTTACAAATAAATTCACATTAATGTCATTATTATTTTATTAAGGGAGCTCTCCATTCATTAAAAATATAATTCATTTTACAAGCACAAATATACCAAACACCCAGGTATATGTTTATGTATTGAATTACAAATTAACATGAAATTAAATATGAGACTAGTCTGACTCATTCCAAAAATGTTAGATTTTTAGGTAATTGCAAATGTTCACATTTGCATTAAATTATTCATTTGCAAATATCAATAAGCTTTGTAAGCAAACATTAGCTTTGAAACTCAATTCCATTAGGTTGTATGACTACTGTGTGTGTGTTTTTTTATAATCTCACCAATAATATATGTCTTCTCTGAGTGTACAGCTATCTTTAAAACATGAAAGTAGACTTGCCTTACTCAGGGAAACTATGAGATACCTGATGTGGAGGATTTGTTCTTCAGGCACATGAAAAATTATAGTGGGAGATAGGATATGAAAGTGATGAACTTAAGCATGTCTGCCAAATAAAGAGTTTTCTGGATTTCAAAACAAGTAAGGATAGGTCAAAATTAAACTACATAGTTTGAGGGATAAAATTTGTTTAAATGTGAGCATACAATTTCTCCTATGTCTGCTCAGGCAGCACTGTGTAATTCTTTAGAAATGTTTCATTAATCTCTGAAAATGACAAGTGTCAGGGATCTTTGTGATGCACATTCAGAAAAGTTTTGGTCAAGAGGTCATGTAGTTACAATGTGTTAGTCAGTAGCCCTATCTCCTGTGGAATTAGCCTTATTTGAATGTTTCCAAAGCAGGGAATATTCTGTAATGCACATCAGTTAACTAATGTGTTTGGGAACAGCTTTATGTGGAATAAAATGCTGAGAGAATTCTTTATGATTAAAGAACAAACAACTATTTTTTCTATTGAACTCAATGAAATCCCTTATAGTAGAAGAGAGATGCATAGTTTAATAGAGAACATGTATTCAGGAGTCATAGTAAGTAATTAAATAGTATATTTTTGCCTTTTTGAACTTTTGTCATTAATGTCTTGTTTCATTTAAAATTCAACTTAATCAATTTTTAAATATGTAGGTATCATTTTAATATAAAAAAGTCATTTTTAAATGAGCAGAATTTCCTCTTGAAACACAATGTACATTTTAAAAATGTTTTAAAATGCTATCTGATTTAAAGTCTCAAGGTTTGTTTTATAACCATCAACTAATGTATTTATTTTCTACATGTAACTAGAATTTGGGATTAAATAAAAATGAAAAATTTTGCTAACCACAAATTACCTATTTTTCTGTCAGGATTTTGGAAGCAGATTACGGAAATAAGAGGTTTGGAATGACCTCTTAACACGTGGTAATTTATGAAACTCTAATCCTAGAAAACTGGTGAGGTAGAATACAAATATATTGGCCTTAAAATGGACAGAATTGGGTTTGAATTTTACCTTCACTATTTATCAGTTATTGACCATGGGCTAGTGACTGAACCTCTCTTATCTTTAAATTATTATTTAAGGACATCTTTTCTTTACTTATTCATTCATTCATTTTATTCAGCTTTAATATATAATACTTAACAAAATATATATGTGCTGGCACTTTTTGAATTTATAATTCAGTGAAGGAGAGAGGTACATCTTATATCTAGTATGATATGTGGCGTAGGTATCTACTAAATACATAAGTAGCATCAGTACATAATTATTAGTTTCAATAAGTACTCTAGAGAAAAATAATAAGGTGATATGAAAAATGAATGCAGAGGGCATCTATATTAGATTGAGAAAATGACATTTAAACTAAAACTGAAGGATGGATGATTGGGAACCTGTCAGGAGCAAAATGGTAGGGTGAGAAGTGTGTTTGGGGGCAATCAAGAGTTCAGATCAGACATCAAATATCCGTAGAAAATCTAAAATAGCAACATTAAATAAGCTGCTTATTATATGTCTAATGATTAGAAGACAGTCATTATTGTACTTATCCTAAATCTTTTTTCTAGGAACAGTTTTACACCTGCTTTGTTTATTTTTTTTAATTAAATATATTGGGGTGAAATTGGTTAATAAGAGCATGTAGATTTCAAGTGTACATTTCTGTGATAAATGTTACAATTCTGAATCTTAGTTTTGGCTTTATATTTGCCATGGATTTGTAGTGTTTGTTATAGCTACTTTACACCTGAGTTTTTTTAAAGCAGAATAATACTTTTAAGTATAATTGTTAACATTCTGCTCTCAATGTTTTCTTCCTATAACTAATATCTGAAATCTTTAAAACTTTTAAAAATATGTTTTTTTATTTTACTTTACTTTATTTATTTTATGTTATTCTCTAACCCCATAACTTCTTTCATTTTTGGTTCTTCTTGATAACATAAATGAATTTTTTTCTGTGATCCTTTATGCAAATAATGTTCTCAAGCAAATATTGTGTCTTCTAAGAGTTTAATTATTATAAATCATAGTTGATAGGATATTTCTTGGTGTTGATACTTGGTATTCTCTTATTATATACAGGCTGGGGCAAAAGTAGGTGGTTTGCGGTTGTGAGTACATGAAACAAAGTTTATTCTTGTATTTTTATTAATTATTGTATTATTTTCCATATAAACAACTGTAAACCTACTCTGTCTCACCCTGTACAATAATCATAGGTAAATTTCTAATACTATATTGTCATATTGACATACAGGTCTGATCATTTTTATTTGTTTCTGGCAGTTAGCCTTTGTGGTATATTTATTTTTTCTATTTTTTCCTAAAATTAACAATGACAGTATCTCAATTGAACTTTTTTCAGCAGACACCAGCCTATAACTTTCTTCAGATTGACTTCAAGTCACTGATAAACCCGTGGCACACTATATTAGTCCTGTGCTATTTAAAAAGTATATGTTGGCAAGATAGTCAGATAAAGTTGAATAAGAGGACTTAAAAGTATATCTGGGTATATTTTGTTAACCTACTCCAAGGCATTTCTAAGTGCCATTTCTCTGTCATAAAAGAAAGTTATATTGGAATGCTTCATGAAATATTCAACAGTATATCTTGTGTCTTGACTGGTGTGGTTCTGTTGGTTGGAGCATTGTCCCATACGCCAAAGGATGGAGGGATGGATTCCCGTCAGGGCACATTCCTAGTTTAGTTTTTGGTTCAATCCGGTTGGGCACATACAGGAGACAACCAATTGATGTTTCTCTGTCTCTCTTCCCCTATCTCTAAAATCAATAAACATATCCACAAGGGAGGATTAAAAAAAAAAAAGTATATGTATTACTTCACTAGAGATTTTAATATTGATTGATTAGCATGATATTTTCTAATGACTTTTATATGAAAGTTAAGTTTGCTTGCAAATTTGTAGTAATATATTTTTAAGATGATCAGTTACATCTTAGATAAAGCCTGCTTTCTAATCAGCACAGTGAAGACATTTTACCTCTCTTAAATTTTTGAAAAGTGTAGTTGAAGGCAAATGTATATATTAAGATATTATTTAAGTATTCTACAATGGGTGTCATCTTGCTGACCTGAATATGAAGATTGTTTAAAAGTAATCCTTAATATATTCCTTTGACTTTTTGGCTTGGTTTTCTACTTCTTCATCACACATAGTAGGCATGTGAGATGTCTGATAACTCCTTGTAATGTGTTAAAGCCTTTGCCTTCTTTGCAAGTCTAAGCGACTTTTGTTAACTGCCTCTTTCAATAAATCTTGAGCAAATTAAACTGTTTAATAAATGTTTAAAATTGCCTTTAAAACCACTTATTTATTTATCCTATCTAATAAAAGAGTAATATGCAAATTGACCATCACTCCAACACACAAGATGGCTGCCTCCATGTGGACACAAGATGGCTGCCACAAGATGGCCAGCAGGGTAGGGCACCTGGGAGGGATCAGGTCTGCAAAGGAGGGCAGTTGTGGGCGATCAGGCCAGCAGGGGAGGGCAGTTGGGAAGGACCAGGCCTGCAAGGGAGGGCAGTTGGGGGCAATCAAGCCTGCAGGGGAGGGCAGTTAGGGGTGACCAGGCTGGCAGAGGAGGGAAGTTGGGGGCGACTGGGCCTGCAGGGAAGGGAAGTTGTGGGGGGACCCAGGCTTGCAGGGCAGAGCAGTTGGGGGGGACCAGGTCTGCAGGGAAGGGCAGTTAGGGGGACCAGTCCTGCAGGGGAGGGCAGTTAGGGGTGACCAGGCCTACAGGGGAGGCAGTTAAGGGCAAATAGGCTGGCAGGGGAGTGGTTAGGGGGTGATCAGGCTGGCAGGCAGAAGCGGTTAGGGGCAATCAAGAAGGCAGGCAGGCGAGCAGTTGGGAGCCAGCAGTCCTGGATAGTGAGAGGGCAGTCAGACATCCCTTGAGGTGTCCCAGATTGGAGAGGGTTCAGGCTGGGCTGAGGGACACCTCCCACCCGCCCCCCATGCATGAATTTCATGCACAGGGCCTCTAGTTTAAAATAAATATTGAGCTTCTCTTGTCTTCAGAACTCTGTAATAGTTCCAGAAGAAAACTGAGTTCAGATTCACTTGAGGAATTTGAAGTCTGCCCAATACACATCAGAAATGTTATCTATGATCAATACAAAGGAAACTGCAGCTTTGATTATGAAATGATGCTGGAGATCATCTGTTCCAAGTCCTTGTAAATTTCATATAAATTAGGAAATTTCCATTTTGTTCAAAGTAGTAATCGACAGAGTTGCGAGAAAACTTGGGATGTTTGCTTTAGAAATATGCATTGGGGTTAAATAGTGCTCAGTCATTGACTAAGTGGTTAAGCTGCATTTAAGTCCTCTGATTTTTTTTGTTTTTTTTTGTTTGCTCTCAGTACAATATGGATCTTATCTCTTCTTTGCTGAAACAGCATATGAAGGCTCCTGGCATAGAGTCTGGAACTTTATTGGAGTTTAAAAAACATGTTTTTCCTCCCCAATTCCTTTCTTCTCCATCACTTTGCTACCCTCTCTTCAAAGACAAATAGAAATAGACAAAATTTATTCATACATTCCTTCAGCAAACATTGAGAAGGTGTGTCAGATGGCAGGGAGTTAAATTTGAGTAAAAAAGTTCTTTTCCATGTTCTTTTATTTTTAATTAATTTTTTTACAGAGAGAAAGGGAGAGGAATAGAGGGTTAGAAACATCGATGAGAGAGAACCATCGATCAGCTGCCTCCTGCACACTCCCTAATGGGTATGTGCCCACAACCAAGGTACATGCTCTGGACCAGAATCGAACCTGGACCCTTGAGTCCACAGCCCAATGCTCTATCCACTGAGCCAAACCGGTTAGGGCTCCATGTTCTCTTATTATGGGCTGTTCCTGCAGCATTGACACTTGGTGAGTCTCTTGTCCCTTACTTTCCTTGGTGGTTTTTGTCCCTGATTCTCATTCTGCTTTTGACTCTTCTTTATCTCTGTGGGAATCTCTTCCCTGATCCACCTTTAATGTTGATGTTTCCCTAATGCTGCTTCATCCTCTTGCTGTTCTTCTCATTTTATGGTATCTTAGTAATCTCATCATTATAACTCTTATTTTACTGATAATATTTTTACTGATAATAATTTTTATTTTCAAGAATTGTTGTGAGGTTAAAAAAGAAAGTGTAAAAGGTGGGTGCCTTGAGCCTAACACATTGCAGATTTTCAATGCACATTTTAAAACTTTTCTATTTAAATAGTCTAACTCTAGTAATTTTGATAAAGTATGATCATTCATATAATTATAATTGATTTTAAGGAAATTAACATGTGGCATTAAATATTAAAAAAGCATAAATTAGATATGGACTAACACCATTTTAATAAAGGAGTATTTATTTCTCTAACCATAACATTCTTTTGAAATTCTTCTCTACTTTTTAATATTGACAAATTGATTTATAGAAACTTTTATATAAAATATTTACATAAAGTATTTTCATGAAATTATATGAATTCATAACTTTTAAATTTAAATATCTGGGTTAAAACCCCACAAAATCTTCATATTCTATATTATATGAAAAGGGCTTAATGAGTTTATATTTCCAAAAATATAAACAATTTATCCTCCCGAATAAAACAAAAACAAAGCTTTTATTATGAATAGTATGCTTCTTCTCAATTTCCTCTCAATGGGTCTTTTTTATAAAAGGAAGCTTCACTTATATAGAAAAGACTTACTCTTTAAAAATCTTCTATAACATTCCTAAATAATGTATATACTTAAAAATCTTACTCTTAGCCTTTTTTATAAAGCATTAAATCAAATTATATTAAAAATATCTTCTCATTTCTTATTATTGGAAAGATGACAATTTTACAAGGCAAGAAAATTTTGTTCTCCATTTCCAAATAGAATGAGGAACGTAAGTCAAGAAGCTCCCAAAAGTAGAGAAAGTAATGACAATACTAAAAAGCACTCAAATCAGAGGAAAATAAGTCCAAAACAAAATTCAAGGTCATCTTTCCAAATTCAGCTGAGTGGCAAAACAGTCTAAAATATCTGAAACACATAGTCAGACTTGCTTATCTGTGACATATGGCTTAAGTAACTTGATACTGAGAAAGGGAATGTGTTGTTAATATAGTAATATAGGTATGGTTTTATATATAAAAATTAGAATTGAGCCTGCCTGGAATTGCTCAGTGGTGAGCATTGACCTATGAACTAGGAGGTCAGGGTTTTAATTCTGGCGTCAGGGAATAAGCTGGGGTTTGAGCTCTACCTCCAGTAGGGGGCGTGCAGAAGGCAGCTGATCAATGATTCTCTATCATCACTGATTTCTCTGTCTCTCTCTCTCCCTCTCTCTTCCTCTCTGAAATCAATACAGACAACCTTGTTACTTGTATTTCAATACACTTTCTTTAACTGCCGTTATAAGAATTTGCATAATCATAAGTATGCCCTTGGGAGTATGTTACTCATGCAAATATCATCTGGCATGAATTGCCAGACAGGGGTGGGAGGGAGTCTGAGAACCACCCCTTGTCTAATTTTCAACTCAAGTTGAATTATTTAAAAGCCAATTATTATAGTAGTATTTTAAATCATATTACAAAGCGTTTCCAATTAGTTACAATTAACTGTGAACTTTTAAGTATTGTATTTATTTGCATTTTCAGAAAACTTCTGGTATTTTCCTAAATTGTTTGACTCTTCCAAAGGTTCAAACACACGACTTGAGTTATAGCTATTGTTTTGTAAGTAACTACGCCAAAGTTAATGATTTAAAGCAGTGGTCGGCAAACTCATTAGTCAACAGAGCCAAATATCAACAGTACAACGATTGAAATTTCTTTTGAGAGCCAAATTTTTTAAACTTAAACTTCTTCTAACGCCACTTCTTCAAAATAGACTCGCCCAGGCCGTGGTATTTTGTGGAAGAGCCACACTCAAGGGGCCAAAGAGCCGCGTGTGGCTCGCGAGCCGCAGTTTGTTGACCACGGGAAGCAACAATGAGTTATTTCTCATTCTGTGGGTTAGGAAAGGGGCAGGGGAGCTGTTGGCCAAATGTCTCCTCTCCTCCACCTGGCAATGGCTGGGATCACTCATGGAGCTGGTTGGCTTCATCTGGAGATGGGGCTGGGCTTGAATTTCCAAGAAAGCTTCAACCACTTACCCAACTTCTCAGGCCTCCTCTGAGGCCTTTTATCCCCCCCCCCCCCCCCCCCGGCTTATCTCTCTCACTCTTCCCCACCTAGCCAGAACTTGCACTCAACACTGTGGCTGGTTAACCACAGAAAAGGCAAAAAAAAAAAAAAAAAAAAGCCAGTCCTCTTAAGGCTACCTGGAAACTGGCTGAGCAGCAATTCCAGCACTTTCTATTGGTCAAGAGAAGTCATTGAAAGGAGAGAGAATAGACTCCATCTCCTAGGTTCAGGAGGAGCAGCCTGCACATGCAGGGGGAGGAGACACCACCGGGAGCCAACTTTGGCAGCTAGCTGCCTTCATATCCATGTGAATTAAAATCAAATAAAAAAACTGCGTACAGTCTGCCAGTTCCTCCTATTCTCATATTACAAATAAGTTAAATCAACAAATCAGTCAAAAGCAGAAGTCATATTTCTTTAAAAAAAGTGTTTTTATTGATTTCAGAGAAAGGAAGGGAGAGGGAGAGAGAGTCAGAAACATCAATGATGACAGAGAATCACCAGTCAGCTGCCTCCTTCATGCCCCACACTGGAGATAGATCCTGCAAGCCAGGTGTGTGCTCTGACCTAGAATTGAACCCTGACCTCCTGGTTCATAGGTCAATGCTCAACCACTGAGCCACACCGGCCAGGCGAGAAGTCATATTTTTTTTTACATTTTTTCTGGAAATTATTCCTGTGAGTCTTACTGAACTCACATTATTCCCAATATCTTAATATTATTTTGGATTTCTAAGTAAGCTGTTTTCAAATTTTCACTCAGTTGTTCAAATTATAGTTACTAAAAAATGAAAGAAAAAATAACTGGCTAGGAGACTTCATTTCTATATTGTAAACAGCCATTCATGTCTTTAGGATAATTTTGCAGATAATTTCAAAGTATGGGTGTGGTTGTTGTTCTTATTTGCCTCATTTTTATCGTTTAGCAATGAGGATCACATTTGTTTATTCATTAAGTGTTGATTGAGCTTCTGCATTGTGCCATGCATCGTGTCAGGCCTTGGGCATCTGCTATGAATAAGGAAGAGTCATAGCACTCAAGGAACTTACAAGGTTATTTAAAAAGCTTATCTTAAGTGAGTTAGATTCTTTTGGTTAAATTTATCTGTCAAATTAACCTCCATAAGCAACTACTTACAAACTTGATGTTTTCTGGAGCTTATGGAATAGTTTAAAGTATGAATAATCCAGTAGTTAGCCTAACTGGGCTATACTAGTAATTTTCAAGCTTCTGTGTGTTAAAGCAGATACACATTTGCCTTGTTTCAGTTATCAGTGAAAATGTGTTATCTGACACTAGAAAAACTGGGGTACCCAGGATATTGTGAAGAGGTAAATGTTGACAGGGATATATGTCACTGGGTTTTAACTTTCATATACTAATTATGTAATCTGGGGAAAATCATATAATCCTTCTTGGCCCCAATGTCTTCAAAATTTTTTGAGAATTTTGGACTAGATGATTTTCTTTTTCCCTCTCTTTTTAAAAAATCTTTATTGTTGACAGTGTTACATATGTTCCCTTTTTTCTCCTATTGACCCATGGACTAGGTGATTTTTATATGCTATGAAAAACACCAGTTAAGCACTACTTCCTTCTTTTTTTCTTAGTTCTCTCATAAATGAAAAGAAAGCAAATGATTTGTACATATAAAATAGCTTTAGTAGCATAAAAAATACGGAATCAGAGAGATAAGAAAATGGCTTTATTGTAGCTCTAGAATCTTGATGAGAGGAAAGAGTGCGGGAGGGTGAAAGTAGTCCTTGGGGATTACTTTTTACCCTGGGGTTTTGATTTGTATTCCATTACCCCAACCCTCACCACCCCTTCTTCCTTGAGTCTGTCTAAATAAGCTGCAGTTACTTATGAGAATGTGTTGTCTGATTTAACTTGTGTCAGAAGTGGGAAGAGAAAAAAGGGGATAGAAAAAAAATTTTTTCCCTGACACTTTATTTTATTAAAGGTCTCATATACCTTTCTTCTATTACATAGGTGCCCTACAAATGCTCAAGTATAATCAAGGAAATGATGCTACTTGATAATTTTACCAGCCTGGATTTGCCATAAAACACCCAAAAAAAAAAGTAGATTTTTTCTTGTATTTACTTTGAATGTTTTAAACTAGATTTATCTATTTTCATTGCATATTTATATTTGGCCTCTGAGAACAATGGCTTTTTGGTGGTCTGATCACAATGAGAGTTTGCTTTGTCATATTTTTGAAAAATTATAATTTTTCTTTTAATGTCTGAATCATTAAGCACCCTTTATTTCTGACATATTTATTATTAAACTTTATTGCTAACCCTTATTTCTGACATATTTATTATTATATTTGGCCATGCTTGTGTCCTACTTATTTGTGTTACCTTTCTGAGGTGGAATCTTAGCTTCATTTCTGTATTTTTATTTCTTTGGCTGAGAATCAAGATTACTATTTGTCTATATGTGCTTATACCATGAATAAAATTCAAACTTTAAGCTATTTGCTTTACTATAGTTTGTATTATATCTTATGTGTTGCTTTTGTTTTATATCTAACTAGGTTAATTTCTGAACTCCAAAGCATTATCCTGTGACTTTGCCATTTTCCATTCTCTGTCTCTCTCCCTTCCTTCCTTCTTTTCTTTCCTCATTCCTTCTTCCCTTCTTCCTTTCCCTTTCCCTTCCCTTTAAATTATTCAGAACTATTGCAAGTCTCTATGTTACATGTTTTTTCCTCAATCTATTTTATAAAGTCTTAACTTTCTCCCTCCATTTTATTAATATTATTTTAGCCAGTTTCCTAACATTCCTCCCAGATCTATTAAAAACAGTTTCCAGCTCAGAAAAAGTCACCAGCTACTCAGAGGTTGGCTGTGGTTTCTGTTTGTGCATGTCAGGATCATCTAAGAGACAAATCTTAGAAGACAGAAAAAGAATTAATGCTGGGACACCTATTTTCAGCACAATATCTTTTTTACATTCTAGTTCTTAAGCTGATATCTTCCTTTTGAGTTGAAATCATACATACACATTCCAAGTTCATTATCATTGCTTTCTCAGTAATAGTAACTGATTCTCAAACACTGCTAAAACGTATTACTTCAGTAGGCTTTGCAGTAAATATCTTGGAAATTTAGATTAATCATTATCACTGGATATGATGATGTGAAGCATTGTAATCAGTTTACATTTATTAGTTGTCTTTTTAAAATCAACTGATATGAGAATAAATCAATACATTCAATTATAACTTGCTAATAGTTCATTCAAGATGTAATGTATATGCATTAATGTTAATATAATTACCTCTTAATTTCAGTGGCTATCATATATAAAAATTTCATAAGTGAAAACTGTATTTGAATAAAGCAATTAGATATCACATTTTGAATATCTAGATCAGTGTTTTCAACTAAGTCTTTCTGTGATGATGAAATGGTCTATACCATGCTGCCCAGCACAGTTGCCCCATGTGGCCAGTGCCACTGAGAAACTGAATTTTTTAATATGTTTAATATTCAGGAACTTGCATTTAAGTAGCCACATGTGGCAAGTAGCTACCATATTGGAAAGTACAGATCTAGAACCTTTTAAAAATTTATCTCACTATAAGTGATGCAACATTTAAATAGAAATGTATGATCTACTTATTATGCTCATTTTATTTGTACTCATTTTTTTGAAAATTTTACTTTATATTTTTAAGTGAACATGAAGTGAAAATATAAATCAGAACATTTAATGCAATCAGTGCTGGGGACTCAGGCAGCTCATCAAGAAGTTTATGGCTCTCCTACAGGCCACCATACTTCTGTGAACATGAAGTCTAAGTAAAAGTGCAGTATTCATGCTGCAAGTGTAGTTTCAATACAAATGTTCTTATCCTATCTAATAAAGAGGGGATATGCTCATTGACCCTCACACCATCGCAAGATGGTGGTGCCCACAGCCAATAAGGAGGGAATATGCTAATTGACTGCCATGCCCTCAAAGATGGCGGAGCTCACAGCGACAATATTGCGGTGCCCAGTTCCCTCAGCCCCGCCGGGGTGGCAGGTGTGCGGCAAGGCTCTACTCGCCTGCCTCCGAGTCCCCCAGCACCCTCAGCCCCCCAGCCGCCCAGGGCCGGCCCAAAGCACAGGCAAGCCTCAGATGGAGGCTGCCTGCCACCTAGGGCTGCCCGTGGCTAAGATACTAGGGCCGGCCGAGGCTTTCACTGCCGGCAGTGGCAGCAGCAGAGGTGTGATCGGGCGTCGCCTTCACCTGATTGCTAGGTCACCTCCCACCCCTGAGGGCTCCCGGACTGTGAGAGGGGGCAGGCCGGGCTGAGGAACCCTCCCCTCCAGTGCATGAATTTTCATGCACCGGGCCTCTAGTGTTCAGAATAAGAAGCAAGAACAGGAAATTATAAATATGCTGCTTGAGACTTATGCATTTACTAAGACAAATAATTTACCTCGCCTCTATTTTGACTGTGTGACTGTTGTTTTTTTTTTAATCAAGAAGAATGATTTTTGGATTGAAAAGTACTAAATAAGCATCATTATAAAGGAATTAGAATACACATTAAGGAAAGGATTGTTAAAAAGCAGCGCCTTGCTCCCAAACCAGCATGAACAAACTTTACCTCTCTGTTAGTTGACAAAGTTTGGAAACAGTTTTTGAACTGCTGTCTAGACCTTAGTCAATATGGAAAGTGGAAATTTTGCCCAAAGAACAGTGCAAAGGGTGGATATATAGATCCTCATTTAAAGAGGGAGGGGAGGAGAAGGAAAGAGAAAAAGAGGCAGCAAAAGGTAGGCGAGTTCTCAAAGCTATAATATTGTGACTAGAACAACTTACTGAAGAGATGGTTTATGAGTTCTAAAAAAGGGAGCAGTCATCACTAGAGGAACCAGGAGTTTACAGAGAAAAACTTGTCCAACTAATAGCATTGTCTTTTTTGATAAGAGAAAAAGAAGAATGTGGTCGATGGTTTAAATCTAAAGCATTTGACAAGATATCCCATAATGGCCCAAATAAGACAAAGAAATAGGGAGTAGATGATAATGCAATTGGGTAGATCATAATTAGTTGAACAACCAGTCCCAAAGAGTACTGATTAGCTGAAGGGTGGGCTCCATTTGTGTGATGAAGAACTCTGTCATTAGCCTTGTTTTTTGTTTTTTTCCTTCTCCCTATTTTTATCAGTGGCTTTGATTAGTGATGAACAACCTCTTTTCCTTAAAAGCCAATTCAAGAAAAATAAAAATAACCATAGGCTGCAATATGAATGGGAACCTTTCCCTTTCTACACACAAACAAAAAGGCACATATACATCTCTTTTTCCCCATTTTGATATCACCTGTCAATTGAATTGATTTCCTTTTAATTTCTAGTGGTTTATGCTCATTTCTGCATTAACATGATCTCATTATGGCCATCACAGTCTTGACTATATATGACCTTTCAGCTGAGGTGCCTTCTTCTACTGAAATGTCTTAGTAAACCCATAAGCTGACTTCCTGGAAATAACTACTATTAACATTTTTTACTATAAATTTTTTTTCTGCAAAATTGGGACCACAATGCATATATTTCCTTTCAGATTAATTTTTTAAAATCAAGATGTTATTACAGTAAAATTTGTCCTTTTTACTGTGCATGTATATGAGTTTTGATAAACACATAAAGTCTTATAACTACTACCACAATCACAAATAGTTCTATCAGTCCCCCAAATTTCCTTATTCCCTTTGTAGCCAGCCCCTTATCTACCCCCAGTTCTGCATTGTTTAAAAACCTGTTTGTTTTTATCTATTCTCCTTGTCATGAGTGTTAGCTCTCCTATATGGCTTTTTAAATAATCATTTTCTATGTTCAGGCCCTGCTAGAATTATATACTACTTAAATTTTCTTTATTTTTTTAATATATATGTTTTTATTGATTTCAGAGATGAAGGAAGAGAGATATAGAAACATCAATGATGAGAGAGAATCATTGATCAACTGCCTCCTGCACTCCCCACACTGGGTATCGAGCCCACAACCTGGGCATGTGCCCTTGACCAGAATTGAACCTGTGACCCTTCAGTCCACAGGCTGACGCTCTATCCACTGAGCAAAACCGGCTAGGGCTTTTAAATTTTCTTAATTAGTTTCTATACTCCTCAAATTTTAATAGTTAACATATTAAAATTTAAAATAAACCTATTGCACAACATATGGATATTCTCTTTAGTTGATTTATTTAAATTATCAAAATCACATGGCCCAGAAGACAATTAATTCCTTTTTTAAAAAAAAAGAACTTTATTTTTATAATTATATCAAGGATAGTTCCATTCTAACCTCTTCTCACTACATTGGAGTTTCATGCCTAATTAACACATTTTAAGAGGGATTTAGACAAATTGGAAGACATTTATGTGATAGTGACCAGGATGGAAAATAACCTGTTAGACTGGTTAGCCTATTTTTTTTATTTTATTCTAGGAATAGCATGAAGACTAATAACGTCTAAGCCTCAAAGAAATAGATTTGAGCTGAGTTCATAGAAGATGTTTTAACAGAGCATTTCCAAGAGTGAGTTCTTTGTCACTTTTGGCGTTCCTGCACACCTTGAATATCCAATTAATGGAGATTTGTGGAGCAGATTCAAATGGCACAATGATGGTTAGATCTTTACAACCTTAGGTTAAAATTTTCATAGTGAAGTCTTGAAAATGATTAGTGTTTAGGGAGAGGCAGGATTTTGTCACTTTATTGCCAACCCATTCTTCCCTGTTCTTCATGCCTGAGTCCTGTAATGACACCTGATGTAATGACAGTATTGGAAGAAGTAAGTACTTAGACTTTTCCATAGTCACTATTTTCTCTCCCATCTTTTATGACCTACTGCTGAGCCTGAATAAGAACCATTCCTGATAGACTGACCCAGGAAATATTACCTTTACAATCTCTAATCATACCTAAATCATATTTATTGCAACCCTCATCTGGTTTAGGACCTAATTGCTAGTGTACCACTGGGACTCCGGTCTTCATCCTTAGGTCTCAGCTCACTTCTTCTCAAATGTTACTTTGATAACATGATCCTCAGTGGTTCGCAAAGCTAAATTCCTAAAATGTGGTCAATTTATGTAACTAGAATTCTACTATAGACCCATTTCCTTCATTATTCCTGATGTTTGTCCACCCAGCAAACTCTTGGGCCATTGCTTGCCCTGGCCTCTAATTTTCATGACTGACTCTCTACCCCAGAGAATTCAGTCACCAGAAATCAGTCACGTGAGTAACTTCAAGATAGCTGTGGCCCAGCAGTATTCTAAGCACTAAATTTCTCTTTGCTCAGAAGTCTAAGTATCAATAACTTCCCAGATTTTCTGTAGCTATGCCTTCATACTCATCAAGACCTTAAGCCACCTCAGCTTGGTTCTTTAGACCTCACCTGAACCATTATTGCTGATTCTTGGCAATCTTTAAACTTCGATATTTTGCCTTCTTAGCTAAAATTTTCACCCTAGATCTTCCCTGGTTCTGGCCCTGATGTAGTAGATGGATTTAGTGATGGGCCCTGCTTTGGGTTTGTAAACTTAATGTATCACTGAAAAATCTTAAGATGGAACAGATATGTTGAAACTTCTTTAAAATGCCAGTGAGATTCTTACTTCTTTCCATAGTATAAGGATAGTTGCCAGATAATGAGTTACTGTAGGTTTCAGAAGTAATTCAACAAAAGCGATAAAGATATTTGACACAAATCGCGTTCAGACACAGGTTTAACATTTTCTTTTTGCTTTTTCCAAGTTTAAAACATCACAAACTGCTCACTATTTTCCAAATAGGCAAGAAAACTTTCAAAATTGAGATTGCGATTCTAACACCTGTGTGCTAAGCTCTGCACTACAAGACATTTGAGATTGTTATTGCTAATGTTCAAAGCACAAAGTCTGAGTGGTGACTGTCTAGCATCAGCAAATAAGCTCACCAGTCAGTTTATGGAGTTGACTTATTTGAAACTGGCAGGTGGTTTCTCTTTTCCATAGATTTCATTCTCCTTTTCCTGACAGTGCATGTGTTTGGTGACCTTCGCTGTTTATTTAGCTTCTGCATACATTCCTCAGGATTTGTTTTATGTGTGTGTGCTTTTTTGTTTCTTATGTTTCTTGTTATGCTTGGCTACTACTTAGAAGGAGTAGGGGTGGTGGTCTGCTTTGGGTCGGCAGTCAAAACAAACGTGATACTCATTTTGAATATCTGGCTATGAGTTTACATATAAAACTATAAGCGCCATTTATGTAAGTATGTTGCTTGAATTGAGTTTGTTTTTGATTCTCCAGTTGTAGCTAAAGAAGTACCAACAAATCCCAAAATTGCTTACGAGTAAGGATCAGAAGTAATGTGAAGAGTGGGGATAAGCCACAAAGGGAATAATCAAACTGAAATAAGGGGAACAAAGTCAAAATATGGTTATTTTTTTTACAGAGAATTTGGAGGTATCTCAACTGAAAGGGTTAAGGCTCTCATTTATAACTTTCTCCTCCTCACCACCTTCCTTGTTGTTCACTTGCTGTGCTGTTACAAACAGTAATCGTGTTTCATGCCCCTTGACAGCATATGCTCCGGTGTGAGGAGGATGGGAATAAGAAAATAAAGAAATGAAAAAGTACAACAAACAAAAGGAATTTGTAAACAAAAGATATTTGCTTATTATTAACATTGCCATTGCAAACATCCACAATAAGGCATTAGAAAGCATTAACATTCAGAGTGGTCTGTTTGGAGGGCCTGGCTTGGATCTTTCCACTCGTGGCTTTCAGAACACTTTCATCTCCCAGAGGTGCTCTTCATTTGCCTCTGGCTGTTTGTGTTCTGTCTCCTTAAATGGCTCCTCTTTTTAGGCCCATTTACTAACTACTGCTTCTCCCCAGGCACTGCCTTCGTGTACTGTTCTTCTGCAGTGCAGGGCATATACACAGGTGACTTCATCTACCCTCATCATTTCAGCTGCCTTGTATACACCAGTTAATGGCCTGAACGTTATTTCTAAGCTGTGATCTCTCCCCAAAGTTTCATTTTTATTTAATTCTAGCTGTTTATGGGATATCTTCCCTTAGTGGTAGTAGGCAATTTACATGGACCACTTACAAAACTGAACATTTATCCTTCCCCTGAGTTGTTTTTTTCTCTAAAATCCTCTGAGTTCTAGAAAACCTAGGAGTCATCTTTGATTACTCAGTTACTCCAATGATTTTCCACACTGATCCAGGACAGTACCAAATTCTGGTATATAGGTGCCACCACTCCACTTGTTTGACAATTATAGCAGTTTTGTAACTGGTCCCTCTGCTTCTATTATTGATCCTTTCAAATGTATCTATACAAATAGAAGCCTAGGTGGTCCTCGCGCCCTCGTGTGTAATGTTGTCACAAGATGGCCACCACAAAGATGGCCACCACAAGATGGTTGCCACAAGATGGCCATGTGCACAGCGGAGGCGGGGCCCGGCAGCCACTCCACATGGTGAGGCCTGGTTTCCCATGGCTCCCCGTGGCATGGAGGAGGCTGGTCCCAGTGTCTTTGCCGCCTCACACGGAAGAGTTGGATCCCAGTGGAGGAGGCAGGTCATGGCAGGGGAGGGCAGTTGGGGGCGATCAGGCCAGCAGGGAAGCAGTTAGGCATCAATCAGGATGGCAGGGGAGCGGTTAGGGGGCAATCAGGCTGGCAGGCAGGTGAGCGGTTAGGAGCCAGCAGTCCCAGATTGTGAGAGAGATGTCCGACTGCCAGTTTAGGCCCCATGTGGGACCGTGCCTAAACTGGCAGTCTGACATCCCCCAAGGGGTTCCAGATTAGAGAGGGTGCAGGCCGGGCTGCGGGACACCCCCACCCCCTCCTTGCATGAATTTTGTGCACCGGGCCTTTAGTGTATATATAAAATTAAGTTATGGTTAGTTTACTTCCTTGCTTAAGAAAACCTTCAGTTGTTCACTATTACCTTCAGGATAAGATCCAAGCTATTGACATGACATCCTATATTGCTCTTATGCCAAGTTACTCACCCAGGCTCCCTGATGCAAAACTTCAAGCTCTCTGATGCATAGCTTAATCTTGAGCAATCCTGTCTATAGTTCCCCATACTACATAGTGCTCTTTGCTATATAGTTCTTATCTTTGATCATGTCATCCCCTACCTGCCATAAATCCTCATTCTTTTCAAATCTCAAATATTCTCTCTTTCAGAAAGAATTCCAAACAATTCTACCTAACCAATTTAGGTATTGTTCCTGTTTGCTCCCACAAAAATGCTATCCATATATCTAATGCTATATTAAAATTAACTTTTATAGACCTGTCACCCTCAAACTACTGTTAACTTTTTAAAACTGGGATTATTCCTCTTTCAGTTCTCATCAGTAAATATAGAATCTGAGATAGAATAAATGCTCAACACACATTTCACCTACTTAATAAGATAAAGTAGTAAATGAAGACTAAGTATTTGAAGTTGGTCCTTTTTCCTTTAGTATTTCACACATCAGAGTTCTGAATAAAGCTGTTATTCATCCCCAGTGTTCAGCCGGCCTCTGTCAGGCACACAAAAGGGCTGTTTTTCTTTGCAGCTCATCCCTTTGACACTGCAATTCCCTGTGACTGCACTCTGCCTGTTGCATCGCCTGACCACAGACTCAAATGTCCTGAATGTGAGGCTTAGAAAATCAGAGATACTCCTGTATCTTCCTTCTTCATGTTGCCTTTATAAATGGAAACTATATTGTGTGTGTGTGTGCGTGTGTGTGTGTGTGTGTGTGTGTGTGTGTGTGTATTTTGAAGCGATTAGTCAAGTTTTCAAAAGGAAAAAAAGGTCACTCTGACAGGATATGCTATGCCATATGCAGTATTCCACCAGAATACATTAGATAATAAGAGTAAAGCTGGTCATCTGAAACACAAGGAAGGAGAAATTGCTTCGGAGCGTTGTGCGCTTTCTGAGCAGCTCATCCTATTCTTGACTCTCTGGTCGCCTCAGTGCTCACTGCTGTTGACCTTCACATAGTGGTAAACTTAGAAAGATATATGAAAACTAAAGTTAAAACTTTATATATAATTGAGATGCATGGAGTAGGAAACAGCATGACTGGGATGCTTAAGTTCTATTTTTATCATAGGATATTGAACTCAACTTAATTTTACAAATTGGCATGTTGTTGAAATCATGATAAAAAAGGAAACATGTTTTGCTGATTAGGATGCATAAAGATTTCAAAAGCATGTACCTGGAATAGCTTCTCTTTCTTTCCTTTTTTATGCTGTAATATGTCAAAGGAAAAGATTTTAGATCTATAATAATTTTATGAAATATGAAGAGTATTAAAATAATGAAATGGAAGTAATTGTGATGTGATAGGTATTATGGCCATTAGTTATCCCTGGTGCTTTGATTACTAAAACATGAAGCTAGTCAAACTTTTTCTCTTTGGAAAGGAAATATTTCAAGTTTTGCTATTCTGATCATGTAACAGTTCACATTATTCCTACTAGGGAGTATGAATTTACTATAGATAACCCTTAGCTTTGAGGAGTTTATCGTTAAAATGCAAAGAATTTCTACACAATGTTGAATATAGGGACCATGTTATGAACTGCCTTGCACATGAAATACATTTCCAGTAGCTTTTTTTTAAATGTTAGAAACAAGCAACACAAAATTCTCTCTTGCTCCATGTTTGGCCTCTGTCTTTTGATCTCACACTGCATTCCCCTCTGCTCTCTTAGCCCCAACTGGCCTTCCAGTTTATCTCTTGTCATTCTTTCTGGTATAAGCTCTTCTTTCTGCTTGGAATGCTTCCTTTCTGTCCCCCACAAACACTCCCCTAAATATACACAAGCACACACTACAATAATTCCTGTCTATATTTCAAATTTTAACTAATGTATTCCTTCCTTGGGGAGCATTCCTTAACACTCTAAAACAGATGAAGTCCTGTGTAGTGATCGTTCATAGCACTTATCACTGTTTCTGATTATACCTTATTTATGGGGTGGTTTGATTAATGCCTGTCTTTGAGGTCAGAGACTATTATGTTTGCCCATTTTCTCTTCTTTTCTTTCTTTTTTTCAAATTAGATTTATTTTATGTTACGTTTACTCCTGGGCCATAAGTTTTTGTTTCCTCAGTTTCGTCTGGGGTATCTTTTTCTCCTGTGCAGTCTTCTCTTCTGGTTTAGGAACAATCTGCTCTTTTTCAATAAGGATCATTTCACTGTGGCAGGAAGAGCTCATGTATGGGTTAATCCGTCCATGAGCTCTGGATGTTCTACGCCGCATCTTTGGAGCTTTGTTCACCTGGATGTACTCAATGACCAGAGAGTCTACATCTAAACCCTAAAGTTCAGCATTGCTCTCGGCATTTTTAAGCTTGTGCAGCAAAAATTCAGCACTCTTTTGGGGCCACTGACCCTGTGTCCAGCCCCACTGTTTCACCTGGGCACACCTACCAACTCCACCATTTTAAGGACGGAGTGGCACACACTGTTTCTGTAAAGTGACATCCTTCAGATACTTGTTGGCTTTTCGAATATGCATACCCTTGATGGCCCGGGCAGTTTCATGGGTGTTCTTAAGGTGAACACAAAGATTTGAGCCTCTGGATATGCATGATTTTGTGGGGTTTTCTGGGTGTAGTGAATAGCGAACCATTTTCATAGGTCACCTCTGGCCGCTTTGGGGAAGAGCTGTCCATTGTACTTTCAACCTGACTCAGTTCTTGGCACATAGTGGATGTGGGTTTCTTATTGGATGATTAGATGAATGAATGAATGAATGAATGAATGAATGAATTGTTGTTTGTTCTTTACACCACTACCAGAGATTTCTTGTTATTTTATTAGTGCAATTATGAACTTTTCCTCTCATGCCTTCTTATGGTTTATACAGGCTGTAGGATATTTTTTCATAATATATAAGGCATTTTATTATCTTTCCCCAACATACAAATCCATTCAGACTTCCAGTCCACTCTATATATGTCTTTCCCCTCCCCATGTTTGTCCTTCCTTTGCGGTGAGAAGTCATTATATTCTTGTTTTCCTTAAACTAGACCAAATGATACTCTTCCTGTGCTCTTCTGTTATCCTGGAATGTCCTTCTATTTCCTTTTTTAAATGATCAAAACCAATTTTTTAAAGGTTTACCTTAGATATGACTTATTCTTTGAAACTTTCCCTTGTCCCCTGCCCATCCTGTTTAATTTTTAAAAATTTTATCTTTGTTGTTGAAAATATTACATAGATGCATAACCCAACCTGTTCAAATTAACCACTTACTCTCCTGCATTTTAATGTTTGTACTTGTTATAGCATTTTATTCTCTTCTGCCTCGTCTGTCTACTCCAATAAAATATTGTGATATGTTCAGCAACATATTCCCACAATTTCCAATACAGTATATAATATGGCACTTTAGCCAATACAAATTAATATAAACCCTTTAAAATCATTTTCTCATTTAGCGTGAAAAAGACTGACTTAGCCATTGCCTGTCTTCGGGTGATGAAAGGTGTTGTATTTAGAGAATAGTGAATTTGTGCTTCTTTTCTGTCCACAATCAACCCCCACCCCACAACTGATCTGTGCTTGGGTCTCATTTCCCACCACAACATTACACTCTGCATCACCTAATCAAACTAATACATACCTTCATATCTCTGTGTCACTTTGCTTCTAAGTCCTGATTACACTTCTTTACTCTTGTACTTTCCTATTTATAAAAGAATATCACTCATATATATTTTAAGATGCTTGTCATTGTATCCCTTACTAGAATTTATAACTTCTATTATAATCCTACAAAAAGTGTTTGTTCCTTTCCTTCAAATGTATTTTATTCCAGTTTGTAGACTAGTTCATTTTATGCCAAAGCCATATGCTGCTCTAGTGGTGAACAGGTTTGCTTATTTACGCACTACCCAGTGACTATCCTAGCATTTGGGATATAAGTTGCTGAAAGGGTTAACAGGTATCCAAGCTTATAGAGACCTGTGGTTTGGCTTCATTATTTTATTTTGCTAATTCATTTGATTTATAAAGTTTTCCTTTTTATTTTTTTTATTTTTATTTTTAAAATATATTTTACTGGTTTTTTACAGAGAGAAAGGGAGAGGGATAGAGAGCTAGAAACATCGACTAGCTGCCTCCTGCACACCCCCCACCAGGGATGTGCCCGCAACCAAGGCACATGCCCTTGACCGGAATCGAACCTGGGACCTTTCAGTCCGCAGACCGATGCTCTATCCACTGAGCCAAACCGGTTTTGGCTAAAGTTTTCCTTTTTAATTTTTATTTTGCAATTAAGTTTATAGGGATGACATTGGTTAAAAAGATTATGTGGTTTTTTAATGTACATTTCCATGATACATGATCTGTATATTGTACATTTTACCAGCCATCCAAAGCCAAATCATTTTCTGTCACCATATATTTGACCCTTTTTGCTTGTAACCATCCTTTTCGCTGGTAACCACCAACCATACTATTGTTTGTGTGTATGAGCTTTTGTTTGTTTTACGTGTTTGTTCATTTATTACTTTTAGTTTTATATCCCACATATAATTGAAATCATATGATTCCTAACTTTTTTTCTGACGGACACTTGGCTTAGCATGATATTCTCAAAGTCCATCCATGTTATTGCAAATGGCAGTATTTCACCTTTTCTCATGGCTGAGTAGTATTCTATTGTTTATATGTACTACATCTTCCTTATCAAATCATCTATCGAAGGACACTTCAGTTGTTTTTATGTCTTAGCCACCTTGAATAATGCTGCAATGCATATAGGGGTGCATATGTTTTTGCAAATAATTTTTTTTCAAATTTTTCTATACCCAGAAGAGGGGTTGCTGGATCATATGGTAATTTCGTTATTAATTTTTTGAGGAGCCTTCATACTGTGTTCCATTGTGGCTTCTTTATACTACATGTGCAGACAGGATATATCAAGCTCCCTGAACTGTTAAAATTGAAAAAATAAAATAATTCAACAAAAATGTTATGTGTCACCAATAACTTAGTAAATAATTTTATAAGGAGTATTTAAATATAAGGTAAATTTGTAAAAAAGTGAATTGTTTCTGCCTTGTTTTATAAACTATATAAAATGGGAGTTTGAAGTGGTACTACTTTGCCTTTCATAGATATACTAGAGGCCTGGTGCACAAATTCATGCACATTGAAAGGAAATTAATTGGAAGAAATATTTTAGAGGCCGAGGAGGGACCACGGGAGGTTGGCTCCAGGGCACGTCCAGCCCATTTCACCCAGTCCCTATCGGCACCCATCAGGGCCATCTCGCCCAGACCCCATTGGGGCTGATAGGGGCTGGCCAGCTGGGGAGGGACTGCAGGAGGTTGGCCGGCCGGGGAAGGACCATTGAAGGGTTCCAGGGCGTATTGGCCCTTCTTGCCCAGTCCCTATTGACCAGACCCCAGCAGCAAGCTAACATACTGGTCAGAGCGTCTGCCCCCTGGTGGTCAGTGTGCATCATAGCAACTGATCGAGCAGTCAGACACTTAGCATATTAGGCTTTTATATATAGAGACTAGAGGCCCAGTGCATGATTGAATCATGCACGTGTAGCGTCCCCTACACGCTTTCGCTTTTCGCGGTGGAGCTGGGTGGCTGTCCGCTGGTGCCGGAGCAGACAGGCACCCAGCTCCCCCACTTTTGATGGTCCACAGCCGCTGAGGGGCGCCTCTCAACGGCCGCTGAGGGGGGCTGCCGCGGACACCTGGCTACCCTGCCGTTGAGAGGCGCAGCTGGGTGTCCGCGGCAGGCCCCCTCAGCGGCCGCGGATCTGGCCGTTGAGAGGCACAGGGGGTGGGAGTCCCGCCCCCTGCACTTCTCAACAGCAGGGTAGCCCCTCTCAGTGGCAGCGGATCCGTGCCTCTCAATGGCCGGATACATCTCCACAGGGATTCTCAACACTTGGTAATAGAAAAGTGGAAGAAAATAGAGAGGTACATATAAAACACTCATTACTCTCTATGCCAGGGATTTTACTTGGTGCTTTATATTTATATTATATTTAATTTTCATATCAACCTGGAAAACTGAAGCTTAGATTGATTAAAACACTAGCTCCCTAGTCCTGGCCGGTAGCTCAGTTGGTTAGAGCACTGTGCTGATACAACAAGGGTGTGAGTTGGATCCCCATTCAGGGCACCTGGAAGAATCATCATAATGAATGCATAAATAAGTGAAACAACAAATCAATGTTTCTCTCTTTCTCTCTTTCTCTCTTTCTCTCTCTCTCCCTCCCTCTTCCTTTCCTTCCTTTCTCTCTAAAATAAAAAAAAAAAAGACACTAGCTCTCTAAGTTGTATGTACAGTTAATAAATGTAAAGCAACAATTCCAACCTAATACAGAATCTGAAAAGATTTCTATTTAGGTTCTGACTGGATGGACATCAGTTTACAAAAATAAATATAATATCTGCCTTTAGATATAGTAGCTTAAATAAAGCTCCCATGACATGATATAAGCACAGAGGACAGATTCACTGCCAAAACCTTGGTGCCAGAGAAGAGGCCAGGAGGCAGACACAGAAGACTTCCCAGGAAGTGGTCCTGGCCTGAGCTAAAGAGGCCACAGTGGGAAGGCATCAGCAGTCTGCTCAGTAAGAGCTATCGCATTCTAACATACGATACGAAACTAGGATGCTATGGTAGACTCAAAAGTCTCGTGAGGAGTTTCGTTAAACTTGAATTCTTGTAGAATGAAAGAGAGGCCCCAGCATTAAAAAGACTCTTGTAAAGAAATAACCTCTTATCTGTACCCAACATGTAGCCAAGAGTTTTATCTCTTTCTTCCTTTAATCACTTGCCAAAAAAAGGGAGACCTCTGTTGCATATATTGAAATGACTCCAACCACAAGCACCACCACATGGTAGCGTTTGGGATTAACATGGCAGATGCTGCCAAGGCTTACTCCTCACAGATCTGACACCATCTCAGCCACAGCTGTAGGTCTAAGACAAAAATACTCTCAGAGCTCACAACTTTGCTTCAGTTCTAAGCTTATAAGAGTAATTGTGCTTGATTAAACACCAAAAGTAAAAAATATATACATAAATTTGCCGAAACCGGTTTGCCTCAGTGGATAGAGCGTCAGCCTGCAGACTCAAGGGTCCCAGGTTCGATTCCGGTCAAGGGCATGTACCTTGGTTGCGGGCACATCCCCATTAGGGGGTGTGCAAGAGGCAGCTGATCGATGTTTCTCTCTCATCGATGTTTCTAACTCTCTATTCCTCTCTTCCTCTCACTAAAAAATCAATAAAAAATATATATAAAATATATATATATATATATATATATATATATATATATATATATATATACATAAATTAGGCCCTTGGCTATCTTTTCTCTGAAGCCACATCCATAGCCCTGTTTGCATCATTGCCAGGCTGGCAGAATTCTGCTTGATGAGCTATAGATCCCTTCCTTATATTTTCGCTATCATTTTAAAAAGTAAACGTCTCTGTTTTTCATGCTTAAAAACATAAGGTAGATGCAAGCTTCATCTTTCAGATTTAGAGATTGAGTGCTAGCATATGTGACACCTAATGGTAGCACTGTACAATACATTCTGTACATATGATGAATTCCATGTCAGAACAGCAAATCCAATGTGTTGATCACCAATACATTTAAAGTCCAAATAATACAATAGGGTTCTCAGAAATACTTATAAAATAGTCAAATACTGTATACACCATTTGTGACTACTCTCTTACTTTAGCTAATTATACTTGCACATGTAACTAATGCAAATATTAATTAAAAGGCTAGATGCTTCAATGAAATGAATTAAAAAAAGGAAAACTTTTCTATGGCTTAACCTTTTGCACTCGGATGTTGAGTGTGACTCGACACGGTTAGCATCGGTAGCAGCTCTTTTTATACTCTTTGAATGTATCAATAATTTGAAATATAAAAAAATCCAAATAAATAAGTTTGTATGAAAAGAAACTTCAGTTCTTTATTCTACTGCCGCACTTTGTAAAATCTGGGGTATTTAAAAAATTTAATCCCGAGTAGAATAAAGGAATCGAGAAAAAAGCAAGCGAGTGCAAAGGGTTAATATTAGACTAATATAGATTCTCTATATGTGGAGCATAAAAAAGCCCTGCTACTCACAGAGTTATTCTCCTCATTGTAAACCAGTTAAAATCAGACTCTGATTTATTTTATTTTTTATTAAATCTTTTGTATTGAAAGTATTACATATATCACTTTTTTTTTTTTATCCCATTGATCCCTTATAACCCAACCCTGCTCCTCCACCCCAAGCCTCCACCACCCTATTGTCTGTGTCCATGGGTTTTACATATAAGTATACAAGTTCTCTGGTTGATCTCTTCCCACCCACCTACCTACCCAGTCTTTCTTCTGATATTCCACAGTCTGTCCCATGATTTTATGTCTCTGTATCTATTTTGTTCATCAGTTTATTTTATTCATTAGATTCCACATATGACTGAGATCATGTGATACTTGTCTATCTCTGTCTGGCTTATTTCCTTAGCATGATCCTCTCCAGGTCCCTCCATGCTGTCTCAAAGATATCCTTTTTTATAGCTGCATAGTATTCCATGCTGGAAATGTACCATTCATCTACTGAGGGGCACTTGGGCTGTTTCCAGATCTTAGCTATTGAAAATTGTGCTGCTATGCACTTAGGGGTGCATACATTCTTTCTGATTGGTGGATATATACCTAGAAGTGGGATCAGTGGGTCAAATGGCAGTTTCATATTTAATATTTTGAGGAAACTCCGTGCTATTTGGCTGCACCAGTCTGCATTCCTACCAGCAGTGTACTAATGTTCCCTTTTCTCTACATCCTGGCCAGCACTTGTCATTTGTTGATTTGTTGATGGTAGTCATTCTGACAGGTGTGAGGTGATACCTCATTGTAATTTTAATTTGCATGTCTCTGATGATAAGTGTCTTTGAGCATTTTTTTCTCATGTCTCTCAGCCATCTGTATGACCACTTTGGAGAAGTGTCTATTTAGGTTTTTTTGCACATTTTAATTGGATTATTTGTCTTCCTTTTGTTAAGTTGTGTGAATTCCTTATATATTTTGGATATTAACCCTTTATCAGAGGTATCATTGTCAATATGTTCTCCCATACAGTGGGCTCCCTTTTCATTTTGTTGATGGTTTCTTTTGCTGTGCAGAAGCTTTGTATTTTGATGTAGTCCCATTTGTTTATTTTCTACTTTGTTTCCCTATCCCGAAGAGAGGTACCAGCAAACATATTGTTATGAGAGATGTCTGAGATTTTGCTGCCTATAGTTTCTTCTAGGATTTTTATGGTTTCACATTTTACATTTAAGGCCTTTATCCATTTTGAGTTTATTTTGTGTATGGTGTAAGTTGGTGGTCTAGTCTCATTTTTTTGCATGTGTCTGTCCCATTTCCCAACAGTATTTACTGAAGAGACTATCTTGACTCCATTGTATGTTCTTGCCTCCTTTGTTAATTATTAATTGAGTGTAATGGTGTAGGTCGATTTCTGGGGTCTCTGTTCTGTTCCATTGACCTATATGTCTGTTCTTGTGCCAGTACCAGGCTGTTTTGAGTACAGTGGTTTTGTAGTATAACTTGATATCTGGTATTGTGATTCCTCCAACTTTGTTCTTCTTTCTCAAGATTGCTGCAGTTATTCAGGGTCTTTTTTGGTTCCATATAAATTTTTGAAGTATTTGTTCTAGATCTGTGAAATATGCCATTGGTAATTTAATAGGGATTGTATTGAATCTATAGATTGTTTTGAATAGTATGGACATTTCAATGATGTTAATTCTACAAATCCATGAACACAGTATATTCTTCCAGTTGTTTATATGTTCTAAATCTTTTTCCAACATCCTGTAGTTTTCTGAGTACAAGTCTTTTACCTCCTTGGTTAAGTTATTCCTAGGTATATAATTTTTTTGTTGCTGTGGTAAATGGGATTTATTTTTTGTTTCTCTTTCTGAGAATTCATTATTGGTATATAGAAATGCCATCGATTTCTGAGTGTTAATTTTATATCCTGCTACATTGCCAAATTCCTTTTATTAAATCTACTAGTTTTTAGTGGAGTCTTTAGGGTTTTCTATGTGCAATATCATTTCATCTGTGAATAATGAGAGTTTTTTTCCTCCTTTCCTATTTGTATGATTTTTATTTCTTCTTGTTGTCTTATTGCTGTGGCCAGGACTTCCAGTAATTTGTTAAATAGGAGTGGTGAAAGCAGACATCCCTGTCTTGTTCCTATTCTTAGGGGAGATGGTTTTAGTTTTTGCCCATTGAGTATGATGTTGACTGTAGGTTTGTCAAATATGGTCTTTCCTATGTTGAGGCATGATCCCTCTATTCCTACTTTGCTGAGAGTTTTTGCAAAAATAGGTTTTGGATTTTGTCAAATGCTTTTTCTTCCTCTATTGATATGATCATGTGATTTTTGTCTTTCAGTTTATTTACGTGACTAGAGGCTCAGTGCATGACATTCATCCAATTGGGGTTGGAGGGGCGTCCCTCAGCCCGGCCTGAACCCTCTCGCAGTCCGGGAGCCCTTGGGGGATGTCTAACTGATGGCTAAGGCCCACTTCCTAAGGGGAGTGGGCCTAAGCTGCAGTTGGACATCCTTAGCGCTACAGCAGAGGCAGGCTGCGGCATGCGCCAACTGTCAGCCCAGCTCATGGCTGAGTGGCGCTCCCCCTGTGGGAGCACACTGACCACCAGGGGGCAGTTCCTGAGTTGACCGTCTGCCCCCTGGTGGTCAGTGTGCATCATAGCAACTGGTTCCTCTGTCCGGTCAATTTGCATATTACCCTTTTATTATATAGGATGTATAAAGTTTATTGATTTGCAAATATCATCCCTGATATAAATCCCACTTGATCATGGTGTATGTTCTTTTTTGTTTTTCTTTTCAATGTACTGCTGGATCTGATTTGCTAATATTTTGTTGAGGAATCTTTGTTCATCAGGGATATTGGCCTGTAATTTTCTTTTTTTTTGTAGTGTAATTATCTGGTTTTGAATTTGGATAATGCTTGCCTCATTAAAATAACTTGAAAGTGTTCCTTTCTCTTGGATTTTTTGGAGAAGTTTGAGGAGTATAGATGTTATTAAATAATGAATGGGTTACCAATGAGATCAAGAAAGAAATAAAAAACTTCCTGGAAACAAATGAAAATGAATGCATAACAACCCCAAATCTCTGGGACACAGCAAAAGCAGTCCTGAGAGGAAAGTTCATAGCATTACAAGCCCATCTCAAGAAACAAGAAAAATTAATAATTAACTATTTAACCCTATAACTCAAAGAATTAGAGAACAAGAAAAGCCAAGAATAGGTAGAAGGAAGGAAATGATAAGGATTAGAGCAGAAATAAATGACAGAGACTAAAAGAAATACAAAAGATAAATGAAACCAAGAGCTGGTTCTTTGAAAAAGATAAATAAAATGGATAAACCTTTATCCAGACTCATCAAGAAACAAAAACAGAGAGGACCCAAATAATTAAAATCAGAATGGAAGAATGTGAAGTAACAACTGACATCACAGAAATACAAAGGATTTTAAGAAAATACTATGAGCAATTATATGCCAACAAGCTGGACAATGTAGATGAAAATGCAATTTTCCAAAACTGAATCAGGAAGAATCAGAAAACCTGAATAGGCCAATAACAATTGAGGAAATAGAAGCAGTAATGAAAAAACTCTCAGCAATCAAAATCCCTGGTCCAGACAGTTTCACAGGGGAGTTTTACCAAACACTCAGAGAAGAACTAACACCTATTTTGTTTTAAATAAAGCAAAGCTTACACTTTCAACCCAATTGAAAATCAATAGAATAGCAGATGATCATAACAATATATAAGATTTAGTGGTTGCTGTTTAGGGAATTTTTACCAAAGGATTTGCTTTAAACCCCTATGAACCTCACTACTCACAAAACTTTACAATTAAAATTTTAGGTAGTTTTCCAATCTGTGCAGTTATTCAGCAACAGCATTCTCTTGGCTATTTTTACCTAATTTTTCCAAAAATGTCATTGTTAGAGCCTCCTCATCCATCAGTCTCATATACTCTGATATGTCTCCCAAACCGGTATCTTTTGGTTTGCTCTAGTCTCTGTTTCCCACGATTTTATTTTTGAATTGTTTTCTAGGCATTGGTGAGGTGACAGGTTCTTACTCAAGAGAGAATTATGACAATCTTGAAAATACAACTTTTAGAAACAGCAGAGATACAGGAAATGAGTCATTCTTGGTACTAGCCCAACAAAATAGTCTGAAAGCTATGTTTATCTCTACATATCTAAGGCAGGACTTTCAGACCATAATAAAACACGCATGCATCTATCTCCATCCATTTATTCATTCACGTATCTATTCATAATGTACTAATACAGCACTAGAAGTCAATATTCAAGTCATATATGTCACAACATATATTTATTTTTAAAAAAATGAAACAGTGTTTTTAAAAAACAAAACAAAACATTGAAACAATATATTTTAAGGTCACCATAATTCTCTACTACCAAAATGTACACAAATGTTTTTATTATTTGTCCATTTATATTCATACATTTTGCAGTTTAAAGGTCACATTTTTCAATTTTACAGTTGTATTAAATTATATTTCAATTATATTCTTATCATTTCGTATTCTTTAATCTGTAAGTTTTAATTCTAAGGCTTTGAATAGTTAATATAACAATTTCAGGTGTGGGAACGAAGTTTTAGTCAGTTTTTATTTGAAAACATTCAAGGCTACATAAAAATAAAAGAATGAAAACTTTATGTAGAAATATCATGCTCTGACCCTTTGTAAGGCTCTATTGTAGTCAGTAAATAGAAAGACTGGATCTGATGATAGGGCGCTGAGCATGGCCATAAAAGAAATTCAATGAACTAGTGGTTCTTTAGCATTACCCCAAGGAATTGGAAGAAAGATACCTGTCTTGGTACTTTAAAAGTTAGACATTTTCAGAATATTTAAAAGTAATTTAGAGATAAACATGACTGTTTAAGGTAGTGAGAATATTTTCTCATTAATACTTAAAAACATCATTTTAGATATAGGAACACTGTTTGGAAGAAGAGATTGAGCAGAGAAAGAGATCTTAAATTGCCATTGGAAAATCAGGTTAGAAGCATCTGTTCTAAAGGAACATAAAGATTTCTAATTAAATCCTATAATTTTTAAATAAGAAAATGAAGGCCCAGAAAAGTTAAAAGAGATGGTTCAAGCACATATCTTCATTGTGATTAAAAATATACAAAGAAAATTTGAATCAAAACTTCTTAACAACTTAGTAGTAGAAACTAGATCATAACTAGTTCTGTTCCAGGATTGTTGAGTAAATTAGTTATTTTTGTTTGTTTTTCATCACATACCAGATTCTTGCTCAGCATTTAACATTTCTTATTCCTAATAATAAAGAGCTATAAATTTTTATTTAGTTATTACTCTCAGTACTTCAAGACAAATACATTTTTAAAAGACTATAACTGTACTTGACTATATAATTTGGAGAGAGATATGTCATGACACCCCTCCTAGTAGAAAAATAACCCCACTAATCATACAGAAATAATGTCAGAAAAATATTTTTAGGATAAAAACAATAAATATGCTAAAGGAGCATGAAAGCTCCATCTATCTAACTTAGTTAAGGTAAAAAATAATCTGTCATTTTCATTTTTTTTTTTTTAATCCTCACCTGAAGATATTTTTCCCATTGATTTTCAGAGGAGTGAAAGGGGGGGAGGTGGAAGGGGGGGGGGAAGAGAGAGAGAGAAACCATGGATGTGAGAGAGATACATCTACTGGTTGCCTCCTGCACATGCACCAACCAGGATGTGGGGAAAGAAAAGAGAGGGTCAGGGAGCGAACCTGCAACCAAGGTACGTGTCCTTGACCGAGAATCAGACCCGTGGCCCTGCAGTGAGGATTAAAAAAGTAAATAAATAAATAGCTTCTGCTATAGGAGTGGGATAGTAGTTTTGCCACTCAAAAGAGCAACTAGTCACATCCTAAGGAATCAGAAGGGAGAAAAGATGTGAACTGACTGTGGCCTTCATCACTCTTCTCTCAGGCCTCCCTGCAATTAGAATCCTGCTTCTCTGCCTTTGTTAAAGCCACGTGCAAGCCCTCTCCTGGAAATTCCCCCAGTATCCGGTTCCCTGGTTAGGTCAACTCAGACTATGACTATTCTTTGCAGTTCATCTCAGATAATTACTGTATAAATGGCATAGTTAGAAGTTGTAAGAGTGAGGCTTGGACTGTAGCCCTGTGAGCTCCTTATCTGAGATGTGTTCTGCTGTTATTGATACTTAATCACGAAAGTGATGCAGACCTACTCCGAAAGAGGGATCACTCTGGCTTAGGTTATGATTTCACCTCAGTCTCCATTGATTGGTCTCCTCTTTCTGTTTCATGTAGTCTCCCTCGTTGGCAGAACTACAGGCAGTGCTCTAGAAATTAAATCTCATTAGTACTCAATATACCAGGAGGATCAAGAGAGAGGGATTTTCTTGTCTCTCCTACTTGTTGTGTTACTATTTATGCATTGATATCATGCATACTTGAACTAGTGATTGAGGGGGAAATAATTCTAATAGGAATTGGCAGTTAGCCCAGAAGTCCAACACCACGATCCGAACAATGTTAGCATGTGAATCCTCTCCATGTTATGGAGGCAATTAAAAATAGACAAGAATTTCTTTTTTCAAAATTAAAATGGTATAACCCTTGTTTTATTTTTAAAATGTAAAGGAGGCAGAGTGCTCATCTGCTAAATTTTGACTTTCTGCTGAAGGTAATTGGAAATTATAGGAAACTAGAGGCCTGGTGCACAAAACTTGTGAACCTTGTGGGGGGGGGGTCCCTCAGCCTGGCCTGCACCCTTTCACAGTACAGAAGCCCTCAGGGGATGTCTGACTGCAGGCATAGGCCCACTCCCTGGTAATCGGACCTCCTTAGAGCTGCTGTGGAGGCGGGAGAGGCTCCCGCCACTGCCGCTGTGCTCTCCAGCCCTGAGCTTGGCTTCTGGCTGAGAGGCGCTCCCCCTGTGGGAGTGCACTGACCACCAGGGGGCAGCTCCTGCATTGAGCGTCTGCCCCCTGGTGGTCCATGCACATCACAGTGATAGGTCGTGCCGCTGTTTGGTCGATTTGCAAATTAGCCTTTTATTATATAGGATCTGTAATTGATCATTCTTTCCACAAAATTTTTTATCCATCTGATTCTTCCTGGCTTGGCATTAAGAATGCATGTTACTTTATATGTTTTGGGAAATCCTATATATCCTATATAATAAAAGGCTAATATGCAAATTGTCCCCTCGACCGGGAATTTGACCTAGAGTTCGACCAGGGGGCAGGGGCAGCTCGCCAACAGCCCGCAGCCCCTTCCAGCCAGCCCCGCCCCTGATCGTCCCTCCTACCCCAATTGGGGCAGGAACTGCCTGCCAACCTCCAGCATCTCCGCCCCCTAGCCAGCCCGGCCCGATTGACCCCAATCAGGGCAGGCGGCCTGGACCCTACCCATGCACGAATTCATGCACTGGGCCTCTAGTATAAACATAATAAGGATATAGCATGTCCTGATCATGCTGAAATAGAGTATACTAACATTCTCAAAAGTTTGCTCCTTTCTCCCTTGTTTCCTTCCTTTGGAGAATTATACTGCCTTTTTCTTCTCCATGACGCCTATTTTTATCTTACTGCGTGGAGTAAGCACATACAGATCTAAATATTTTGTTCTGTGTTTAGACTGCACTAGCACACATGATCAATTTGGCAATTAAGTAAAAACATCAATTTATGAAAGGATATTTTAAAAAGTAAAAAGAGAAAACAGTCAAGTCAACTTGTTAGTTAATAAATAGGTAAAAATAGGCAAACCAATGTAGACATATCCTTAATGTTGCCTCTCTTAGATATTATTTGTAAAATTTATGATAGAAGAGAATTCTAAAATTTCTAGAATGAAATTTCTTGTCAAAATGCTTCCTCTCAACTTTTCCCCTCTCCCCCTGACTTTGTAAAATGTGCTCTATTATATAAATTGCAGCTGGTAGATTCCTGAGATCACAGAAATCTAAGAACAGAAGTTGCATTCCATGCATTTAGGCAAAAACTTTGTAGACATTATACCATTTTCCCCCAAGTAGTTTTTTAAAATTTCTGTTTTATCCTCACTGGAGCATATGTTCTTAGAGAGAGAAGGGGTTGGGGATTGGGGCAGAGAGAGAGAGAGAAAGAGAGAGAGAGAGAGAGAAGTTAGAGAGAAACATTGATCAGTTGCCTCCTATATGTGTCTGACCTGGGATGGAACCCACAACCTAGGTATGTGCCCTGACGGGAAATCAAACCCACAATCTTTTTGGTGCACAGGACAATGCTCCAACCAACTGAGCCACCCAGCCAGGGCTACACCACCATTTAAAAAATAATTCATATCTATATATCCTGCTTCCACAATAAAGTATATAAATTATTTGGCTTGAAAGGCCATTCTGAAGAGTGCTTAACATGTGCTGAACACATAGTAGTTGTTCAATAAATACTTTCTAAATGAATAGACAAATGTATAATTAAGATCATAATAAATGGGGCATTTTAATGTAATTAAATTAGATATGCATTTTAAAAAATACTAAAGCAGTCCTGGAACATCCTCCATATTATACTTAAGCTGAATTTACTGGTCTACTTCTTCTAGTACTGTATCATGAAAGCCTTTTAAATCCATACTCAATTAAACTTTAAATGTAATTTACAAGTTAAGGATATAAATCACATTTGAAAAAGAAAACTATCTTAATATTCTATGAAGTCCATGTTACTTATAATGTTTCATAACTCTTGGGTAACAATTTTATTGCAGGAGAAAATATCCTATTTCCAAATCTACCTCTAGAGTAATTTTGATAAAACTTTACCAAGGTACTTATTTAGATCTTTTCAACTGCACTGACATCTTTTAACAATAGATTAGAATCTTCTGCAAATCTCATTGTGCTCAATGACATCACCAAAAATCAAGAGGATTTGTGTATGTGTTTATTTTGACATTTTGGAACGTGGGCTATATCTTCCAAACTCAATTTCCACTCTAAAATAAGAGGCTAAAAAGCACACTATTTGAATATTCTAATGCATTAATAATAATGCTATTATTAATTTTGAAATAAAATCCAGTGTTCAACTAACCACTAGCATGGTTTTCCAGGAATGAATCAAAATCTTCCTAATGTGAGTAAACTCTCATGTATTAACAATTATATGAGGATAAAGTCACTTTTAAAACATTTCTTTCAAAGTAATAATAATGACATTGAATAGCGACATTTTCAGAAATAAAATGATAATTTAATGTAAAATCTATAATAATAAAAGTGTAAAATGCTAATTAGACTGGACATCCTTCCAGACGAAGCCAGGGTTACGAGGGAAGCCCAGGTCTCGGGTGCCAGAGGGAAGCCAATGCCGGAAGCTGGGGAAAGGAAGGCCTACTCTTGCACGAATTTTGTGCATTGGGCCTCTAGTTTATATATAATGCCTTTATCTTTTAATGTTAATTTTTGCTTAAGAAATAATATTCCAAATTGCATCTGACAAACTATTATGTTATTATTAACCAGCAGCCATTAAAAAATAATAATGTTTTGTACCTTCAGAAAGTATCTTTTAGAAAACCCAAGTTGTATTAAAAGAGAAATATTAATCAAAATCATATGCAGTCTATAGCAGAAGGAAGTTAACTATAGAGAATGCATTTTGGGTTATCGTTTAATCATACAGAATTTTCCATTTGCTGTATATTGGGTATTGGTTCAAATATTACTAAAGTTAATGTAGAATGGTTTCTGAATTTAAATAAATAGCTAGCTTTTTAAAGAGAAATGGGTAGTTTTTTACTTGGAAAAATGTCTTAAAATACATGAATTTATGTATAATTGAAAATTATGTAACATTATTCATGTAATTAATACTAAATTTTAAAATATTATAGATAAATTTACTTTGGTCCAAATTCTCAATTTAAAACCTTTTAAGTGCAAACATTAGTTTTCTGTAATATTCTCTATAACCAAGTTACAATTGCTTTATTTAAAAGATCGTCAGATATTTTTAAAATATATTTTATTTATAAAAACACACCTGAATTCCTACATATGGTTTTAAATAACCCATATAAATCAAACTCTCAACTTGAATAATTGCAAACACAAAATTTAATATTGCTATATTTTGTAGAACTTCAGGGATAGAATTTGAAATAATAACATTTAGTATGAATAGAGTTCTAGAAAAGTAATGTTTTATTATTTTATTGGTCTTAAATGTATCTCAAAATAAAAGCACTTATCAGAACACATTTCAAAAATAGTTTTCAAAAATTAATGGGTTGGGGCCATATAAATATATTTATGAATATTTAAACAAATACAATCTGAATACTTAGTGAAGTGTTTCAAGGGTAAATGTTTAAGTCTGTGCACTTTGACACCACAGAGGATTAAGTTTGAATTCTGGACAATATTCCCCTAATGTGTAATATTGATGAAAATTATAATAATCTTGATAATAACTAAGAAAAATAAGGAGGAGGAGAAGAATATGTAATACTTATTGAACACTTTCTAAGTTCTGGGTACTTTTCCAAGCACGTTTTGTACACTGGTTTATGTAATCTTCACCCTTTGAGATGAATACTGTTATTATTCCTAATTTACAGAAACATGCATGTGTAGTAAATTAAATGAATTGCCCAAGGTCAGACACCTGATAAAAGATGGAACTGCAAAACAAACCCTGATTGTGTAACTTCAGAGCCTATAATCTTACCCATTAAACTCCCCCAACCTCAGTTTTCCTCATCTGCAAAATGGAGCCAATACTACTATCTATACTAATAAAAGGGTAATATGTTAATTAGAGTGGATGTCTTCTGGATGTCCTTCTGGACAAAGCCGCAGCGGCTGCCTGAGGCTCAGGCAAGCCCCTGATGGTGGCTGCTGCTGCGAGGGCCCAAGGCTCAGGCAACGAGGGCCGGGCCAAGGCTCAGGTAGCTGCAGCAGTTGGCAGTGGCGGCAGGAGAGGCATGATGGGGGCATCGCCTTCCCCTGATCTGCCCAGTTGCCTCCTGCAGAGGAAGGCCAGAGGCAGCAGGAGCGAGGGGGTGACGGGGGTGGTGCCTTCCCCTGATCGGCCGGTTGCCTCCCAGGGAACAGGCCTAAGCCATCAGTAGGAAATCCCCTGAGGGCTCCCGGACTGTGAGAGGGGGCAGGCCAGGCTGAGGGACCGCCCCCCCCCCCCCCCCCCGCCCAGTGCACTAATTTTCATGCACCGGGCCTCTTGTAACAATAATAATTTCTGCTGCTAGTACTACTACTACTTATGAGATTGCAATGCAGAGCAAATCATCAAAACATGGTTTTTTGAACCATGTAAATGCAAATTAATACCTATAGAAAGTGTCAGATGAGGAAAGTAAGGGAGTCTGTCAGTTGAAACAAGCAGCTTATACCTTCAGTTGGTCCATTCTAATCAGTAAAAAATAATACTTGGAGAATGGCTCTCCATGTGTGCAAATTTAATTATTTAAAACTCAGATTTTTTGGAGATTACCTGACTCAGAGTGACCACAAAATTAGGACTAAGTATACACCTGACACAGATTTTAACTTTCAACTTTAGTCAGAGCACTAATCTTCGGGTTCAGTTTGCTTGTCTTAATAAACTATATTTATTAGGGAGTAAATAGTCATGGCTATGTTAAAGGTTCAAAAACAAGTAAATAAACAGAAACCTTCATCTCAACTTATTAATTTAATTATAAATTAATTTTAAATATATACTTGTTTAAAAGCAAGCAATCAAACAAAACTCTTGACCTCAACCTATTAATTTGATTATACATTAAACTAAGGTTAAGCTCTATCTGTGGCCTAACTTTCAATGAAATTAAGAGGATGCATTTCAGTACCTAAGGATTACTTAAATTGCTTAGCATTTAAATTATATGTGTTCACTGAACCTCTTTAACAACCAATTTATTACTTCTGAAATTATATTGTTAAATAGCTTCTAGAAGGTCCAATATATTTCCTGTTAATGATCTCAGAAACCTGAAGTCTTAAGAAAATAATGCTGAGAAATATGAACACTCTGGAAGGATTTATAGGAAAAAAAAAAAAGAATGAAAGCCACTGTGTAAGATTTTATTAGGTTTTTCCACCTGCAAAAACAGATGCTGTATCAGTTTTAAATCATTTTGTCAGTGATATTTTAGACACTTTGTAAATGATAATCAATCTTGCTTTTAGAAGTTGAAAACTTTTAAAGTTTAACGTATCTCTGCTATACACAGCTATAATAACATTGCATTTTTTAAAAGTGTTTCTTCTTGTCCTGTCCAGTGTGGCTCAGTTGGTTGAGCATCATCCCATGCACCGAGAGGTCACTGGTTCAATTCCCAGTCAGGACACATGCTTGGGTTGTGGACTCAATCTTCAATAGGGGCCATGCAGGAGGCAGCCGATCCATGTTTCTCTCTGTAGTCGATATTCTCTTTCCCTCCCCCTTCCTCTCTCTAAAATCAATTTAAAAATAAATAAATGAAGAAAGAAAGAAGTAAGGGAGAAAGGGAAGGGAAGGGAGGGGAGGGGAGGGGAGGGGAGGGGAAGGGAGGGGAGGGGAGGGGAGGGGAGGGGAGGGGAGGGGAGGGGAGGGGAGGGGAGGGGAGGGGAGGAGAGGGGAGGGGAGGGGAGGGAAGGGAGCCCTAGCTGGTTTGGTTCAGTGGTTAGAGTGTAGATCTGCGGACCAAAGGGTCGGTCCTGAGTTTGATTCAAGTCAAGGGCACGTACCTTGGTTGCAGGCTCCTCCCAGGCCCTGGTCCGGGCTCTTGCAGGAGGCAACCAATCAATGTGTTTCTCTCACATCATGTTTCTCTCTGTCTTTACCTCTCTCTTCCACTCTCCCTACAAATCAATGGGAAAATATCCTCAGGTGAGGATTGAGAGAGAGAGAGAGAGAGAGAGAGAGAGAGAGAGAGAGAGAGAGAAAAGAAAGTTTTTTTCCCCTTTGCATTAAGATTAAATTTTTGATGTAAAAATATCAATTACTTCCCATCTTATTTTTTTTCCCCCCATAGTAACTGAGGGATGATCACCTTCACACCGATTTATGAAATTTGTTTTTCAGAAACCAGACCATAATCCTGGCTCTTTACTTAAAATCAATTATGAATAAAACAATAAGCATTGCCCTGGTTGGGTAGTGCAGTTGGTTAGTGCTTTGTCCCAATATACCAAGGTTTGGGGCTCCATCTCTGGTCAGGGCACATACTAGGAGCAATCACTGAATGCATCAATAAGTGAAACTCTCTAAAAATCCATAAAAAACAAACAGTAAGTATTGGGCTACAGCTTAGACGTAGTCTGTTCGTTAGTCAGAGGTAGTGTGAAATCTGTCTTATTTATCACTTGACTCATTCTCTTCTATAGTTTCACGGTCCCTATTCCTTGCTCAGTCTTCCCCACTCTTCTTGTATGGCTTCCTCCTCTTCCCTGTGCGGAGTCAGAGCCTCTGGGTTGGATCAGGAGTGAGAGTAGTGGGAAGCAGAGAGGTACCTACAGATTGTTACTTCCCAACCTGCTTCTAGCCTGGAAGCAGGCAGTTAATAAAACCAGTTCTAACTGAGAAATTTATCAGGTGGGGGTTCAAGATGGAAAATGGATTTACCAAAGGAAACTGAGAAGTTGTATGCAAACATAGCGTGACCTTTAAAAATGCATCTGTGCCTCTCCACACTGTGGATGCCTTCTGCGTCACCCAGAGCCTTGCAGACAGTTTAGCCTTTTTCCCTTGCTTTTCCTGTTGTCAGGCAATGGAGATTATAAAGGTTGACTTTTCTGACAGGATGCTACCAGGAGAAGAAAAATTTCACTACAAGCAAAGGTCCTTTGTTTAGATTCGTAGAGACTCATTCTGCAATTCTATTATTGATTTTGCCAGTTATTCTTTTTTTTTATAAGTTTTTTTTCCTTTATTGATTAAGGTATTACATATGTGTCCTTATCCCCTCATTGCCCCCCAATCCCCCACTCATGCCCTCACCCCCCTGGTGTCTGTGTCCATTGGTTAGGCTTATATGCATGCATACAAGTCCTTTGGTTGATCTCTCCCCCTTACCCCCACCCTCCCCTGCCTTTCCTCTGAGGTTTGACAGTCTGATCGATGCTTCTCTGTCTCTGGATCTGGTTTTGATGAACAAAAACAGTTATTCTTTCTATGGTGGCAGAAGTGGAGTTTTTAGATTAATGTAATTCTGAAATACCAGACAATTACTTTAAGGGAATTGGGACAAATTTTTATTATTAAATGTTTTAAATGTCAACAAATATGCATTTTTATAAATCAACTTGAGGTTTTGATAACTAACTCAAGTTTAAGTGGCATTTTGCCCAAAGGAATGTAAATCAGCATTCCATTTAAAAAAAATCAAAGAATTGTATACTTAGAGTGTTCATAACATAATTTAAAAAGAAATTGCCTTGAAATTACCCCTAAGTTGCAATTCAGTACCACCACAATTTCAGATACTTCAAGTTCAGACTATGATACTATTGAAGCAATATATATATATATATATATATATATATATATATATATATATATATATATCTTTTGCCAGTACCCAAGAAAACAGGTACTTCAGATAAGATTTTCTCAGACCACTAGTAATTACTGGAAAGAAAATGATAATAAAAATCCATCTTTTACACAAGATCAGCAGTTGCAAAATACAACAGAAGATAGCTTTGCTCCTTAGTCAGAATAACTTATATGAGATAAATAATATTGCAAATTCAGGTATATTTTTAAAAAGTGAAAAATCTAATATTCACTGTTTAGAAAGCTCATACCACTGAAATATATCTGAAACAATCTAGAGGTAAAAATTGGACAGCATGTTTCTATATTTCTTTAAAATAATGTCTGGAATAATGTTTAGCTTGTCACAAAGTCCTTATCCATTTTGTGGTGTTTTTTTTTTGTTTAATTTTTATTGTTTACATTTAAAAATATTTTTTTTTATTTATTTCAGAGAGGAAGGGAGATGGAGAGATAGAAACATCAATTATGAGAGAGAATCATCGATTGGCTGCCTTTTGCATGCCCCCCACTGGGAATTGAGCCTGAAACCTGGATATGTGCCCTGATCAGGAATCATAGGTTGATGCTCAACCACTGAGCAACATTGGCCGGGCTGTTTACATTTTTTAAACCTTCACTCTCATTCTAATAATGACAGGTGCAGTCATGTTCACCATTCTCATGGAGTTCTTCGTGAAGGTAACAATTACAGGCAAAATTAGTGACAGCTGTCCCATCATATCTACTACTGAGAGGGCATGAAAGTTTTCATTTCTTACTTTACCCCTTACCACTTATACAAACTGTAGAATCTAACAAGCCTGGAGCTTTTATGAATACTTGATCAAAGTTAAAACTTGCACCAGAATATACTGGTGGTCTCCAGGTCAGTAAGTGAGTCCCGAGGCTCACATATACCCTGCAGCCCTTAAATCCCAGGATCTTCCAAGATATGCTTCGTTGTAAGGTCCTATGGAAATACAAAATGCGATATTTTCATTAAAATGCTGTTTCCATTATTAATTAACATTTTAATAGAATTCCAAGTATTATGATGACTGCTATAATTGTATTTTTCTCAACCAACAAAATTCCCTTTATATTAGTGCAAACTTTCAACAACTTTGATAGCATTTTTATTTTCAGTATAGTGATTGCTTTTTACTTAACTGAGCAATACTTAATTTAGGGCTTGGGGCGAAGTGTTGTATTTACTAGATGATAAACATTCTTTCCTTTTAGATAAAAATAAGATTTTAGCCAAAATATACATATATATTTTTCATATAATTAAAAATCATGAAGCAGGTTTAGAAACTCTGTTTATATGGAACAAATATTATGTGCTGTGCTGGCAGGACACTGCCTTTATCCTAAAAGTGTGTTAATAGGATTGGACATAAAAAATGATATTATCATTTTCCAAAACAAATAAGTATTCATTGCTTTGCCTTTTAAAATATATCTACTTATAGTTATCCCCCTAGAGAATGACTATGCCCTTATCAACAGCCATTATTTTTTTAATTAAGATATTTTTATAATCACAAGAGGAAAAGTATTAACTTTTGTTTATCCTTTAAAACGTAAGTGTGTTCCCTGGTCAGGTGGCTCAGTTCGTTGGAGCATCATTCTGTACACCAAAATGATACCCAGTGAGGGCACATATCTAGGTTTCAGTCAGGTTCGATCCCCAGTAGAGAGGCAACTGATCAATGTTTCTCACTTCAATGTCTCTCTCTCTCTCTCTCCCTCCCCCCCCTTCCTCTTTATCTAAAATCAATTTAAAATTATATATATATTAGAGGCCCGGTGCATGAAATTCGTGGACAGGGGGTGGGGGGGTGTCCCTCAGCCCAGCCTGCACCCTCTCCAATCTGGGACCCATCGATCGGGCCTAAACGGGCAGTCGAACATCCCTCTCACAATCCAGGACTGCTGGCTCCCAACTGCTCGCCTGCTTGCCTTCCTTATTGCCCCTAACCGCTTCTGCCTGCCAGCCTGATCACCCCATAACCACTCCCCTGCCAGCCTGATTGATGTCTAACTGCTCCCCTGCCAGCCTGTTTGCCCCCAACTGCCCTCCTCTGCTGGCCTGGTCACCCCTAACTGCCCTCCCCTGTAGGCTTGATTGCCCACAACTGCCCTCCCAACTCCCCTCCCCTGCTGGCCATCTTGTGGTGGCCATCTTGTGTCCACATGGGGGCAGGATCTTTAACCACATGGGGGCAGCCATCTTGTGTGTTGGAGTAATGGTCAATATGCATTTTACTCTTTTATTAGATAGGATAGAGGCCTGGTGCACGGGTGGGGGCCAGCTGATTTGCCCTGAAGGGTACTCCAGATCAGGGTGGGGGTTCCCTTGGGGTGTGGGGTGGCCTGGGCGAGGGGCCTGTGGTGGTTTGCAGGCCGACCACGCCCTCTGGCGACCCAAGTGGAGGCCCTGGTATCTGGGGTTTATTTATCTTCTACAATTGAAACTTTGTAGCCTGGAGAGGAGCCAAGCCTTCTGCTTGCTCTGTGGCGGCAGCCATTTTTGTTGGGATTTATGTATCTTCTACCATTGAAACTTTGTAGCCTTGAGTGGAGGCCTAGGCCGGCAAGGGCAGGCGGAAAGCTTGGCTTCCTCCATTGAGGAAACCCAAGCCTCCTTCCTGCTTTCTGCCACTGTAGCCGTCTTGGTTGGGTTTATTTGCATATTTGCTCCTGTTTGGCTTGTGGATGTGGCTTTGGGTGTGGCCTGTGGGTTTAGCAGAGTGATGGTTAATTTGCATATTACTCTTTTATTAGATAGGATATTTAGACATAACTGCATTAACATAATACTAATCTTTATTCTGCTATGGGGGAGAATCAATTGTACATGCTTTAATTGATATTTTCCAATTTTTAAAAAAGTTACACCAAAATTCAAAATTTAATTAAGTTAGATTTTTAACCCTTTGCACTCGCTTGCTTTTTTCTCTATTCCTTTATTCTACTCTGGATTTAATTTTTTAAATACCCCAGATTTTACAAAGCGTGGCAGTAGAATAAAAAACCGGAGTTTCTTTTCATACAAACTTATTTATTTGGATTTTTTCATATTTCAAATTATTGATACATTCAATAACCGTCACACTTGACATCCGAGTGCAAAAGGTTAAGAATGGAATTCTCAATGTAGAAATATAATGTGTCAGCACAATGCATTTTATATGCATTGAGTGCACTGTCATTTTTATCTCATTAACAGAGGGTGATGTATTTTAAGGTAAGAGCAGCAAAATGGAAGAGTGAAAAAATAGTTAATATTTTGGAAACTTTTTTTTAAGAAACTGATTAACAAGATATAGTGGTCATAAATTACTACTTAACTTAGAAGTACAGAATTGAATTTTTGTGTATAAGAAAATATATACTTTATCATTGCAATAGTTCCTACCTACAACTTCAGCAAATGCATAGACTGTTAATTTGAGGACCTTAAGTTCTTAAAGCTAGAAGAAATATGTTATTGAATGGTCCTGTTTCCACTCCCCTGCTTCTCACACTGTTATTTATATATTAAATTGCTATTTAATGTTCAGGTGTGTAGGTAATATTAATCAACCTAAGTTTTAAATTTCTGAAAGAATTCCAAATATGTTCTAAACTCTTTTAATGTCTACTAATATATTTTCAAGTTTAGAAGCCTCATTAAATATTTGTCATTTGATTTACTAATTATTCTCAAGTTTACACTTATTCGTGAATGTACTGTGGGTGATAGAAAGTTTTGTAAAATATTATAATAATATTGACTGCAAGAAGCATATAATCTAGGAAAATCTGATGGATTAAAGAAAGTAACTGGTTACCCATTCTATTAGTTAAAAGGTAAGAGAAAAATTTCAGAATGTTTAAAAGAAATACCTGTTGAAAACAATTGTAATCTAGAGTAGTTACATCCTCATAGTAGTAGAATATTACTGGTAGCAGAGAAGCAGAATTTAAATGTTTCTAATTTATTTGTGTGCTCAATAAGAGCTTTTATATTTCCTGTTGTGCTTGCCTAATATTCTAAGACTAGAGACAGTTCTTTAAAACAATTTTTAGAAAGGTTACTTATATTCAAGAACATACATAATGGTGGCTTTTAGAAGTTGCAGTTAGATAGTTAGCTATAGTGATGAAGAGGAATCAAGAGCATGTGCTTTTAAAGGGTGTTATTCTCAAAAAATAATAGCATAATTATATAGTCTTCTAAAGACATTTATATTAATTGTCTAATATTGTCTTCAGAAAGATACTTTGAAATAAGATGAGGAAATATTATTATTTCCACATGTATATGATGAAATTGAAATTTTAAATGTTTAGCACTGTATAATACAGGCCCACAGAGATTGGATATTGCAGATAGACTTGACCTTGACCTTGGTGTCTCCATGTTCTGTGCTTTATTCCCTAAAACACCTGCTATTACCAATGAAATGTTTTTGCTTTATAGAATTATTATAAACTAGAGGCCCGATGCACAAAGATTTGTGCAAGAATGACCTTCCTTACTCTGGCTGCCAGCACCGCCTTTGCTCGGGCCAGAGCCGCCTTTCTGCCTTCCCATGCTGCCCAGAGGCCTGGAGTGGCTGGGGCGGTGCAAGTGATGCAGGAAGCATCCTGCCCCACACCCGGTGGCTTGGTGCCCGCATATGCAAATTAGCCCACCATCTTTATTGGTTTAATTTGCATACTCACTTCTGATTTGCTGGTGGGCATCACGAAGGTATGGTCAATTTGCATCTTACTCTTTTATTAGTGTAGATAATATTATAAACATTAATTATCATCTCCCATAACCCATTGTTTAATTACTATAGGGTTTTTCTTTCTCAAATTTGGCTTCACTTAGCTTTGCTTTTAATAATGGGTAATAAAAGGGCTACAAATATAGTTTATGATTAGAAATTTTTAAATATTTATCATCTGTAGAGAAAAGGAGACTCTCATGCACTGTTGGTAGGAATGCAGATTGTAGTAGCCACTGTGGAAAGCAGTATGAGTTTTCTCAAAATATTAAAAAAGTGATTCCACTTTTGGATATATATCCAAAGAAACCCCAAAAAACTAACTCTAAAGAATATATGCACCCAAATTTTCATCACAGTGTTATTTACAATAGCCAAGCTATGGAATCAATTCAAGTACCCATTGATAAACAAGTGGATAAAGAAGTGTGGTACATATATACAATGGAATATTACTTGGCCACAAAAAAGAATGAAATCTTTCCTTTTGTGACAGTATGACTGCACTTAGAAGGTATTATGCTAAGTGAAATATGTCAGACAGAGAAAGACAAATACCATATGATTACACTTACATGTGTAATATAAAGAGCAAAATAAATGAATAAACAAAATAGAAACAGACTTAGAGATATAGAGAATAGACTGATTGTTGCCAGAGGAGTGGGAGGTTGGGAGCAAGCTAAAAAAGTTAAAGGGATTCAGAACTATAAATTGGTAGTTACAAAATAGTCAAGAGGATAGAAAGTACAGCATTGAGGATATAGTCAATAATATTGTAATAACTATGTATGGTGCTAGGTGTGTACTTGAAATGTCAGGGGAACCACTTTGTAAAGTATTAGATTGTTTAACCATTATGCTGTTTACCTGAAATGAATACAAATAATATTGAATGAAAACTATAAGTGAACAATAAATTTTAAAAATGAAATTCAATATAACTATTTGAAAGTAGCCACCAGCAAATGCATAGGTATCATTTATTGTATTTAGTTCCTATCCTTATGAACTCAACAGTAGTTTGTGCTTAATCCACTTAAAAAAATTTGCACTTGGCCCTGGCCATTGTGGCTCAGTTGGTTGCATGTTGTCCTGTGCACCAAAAGGTTGCCAGTTCAATTCCCGGTCAGGAAACATGCCCAGTTTTTGGGCTTGATACCCCAATGTGTGTGTGTGTGTGTGTGTGTGTGTGTGTGTAGGAAGAAGGTGATGGATGTTCTGCAGGAAACATGCCCAGTTTTTGGGCTTGATACCCCAATGTGTGTGTGTGTGTGTGTGTGTGTGTGTAGGAAGAAGGTGATGGATGTTCTGCTCTCACATCGATGTTTCTCTCTCTCTCTCTCTCTCTCTCTCTCTCTCTCTCTCTCTCTCTCTCTCTCTCCTCTCCCCCCCACCTTCTTCTCTCTCTCTAAAACTTATTTAAAATACTAAAAAATATAAACATTTGCACTTCTTTTTCTGATTACTTCAATAAATATTTATTGGCTACTAATTCTAGGTACTAGAGTTACAAAGGAATATGCAGTCTTTGCTCATGAAGGTAGCAATACAATAAGTTAAATATATAAGAAAAAAATAATAACAATATTTTCTGGCTCTGTGCAACACAAGTAGTAGAAAAATTATCTCTCTATATATAAAAACCTAAGTGACCGTTGGACAGTTTGACCATTCGCCTGGTAGCTATGACGCACAATGACCACCAGGGGGCAGATGCTCCAACCAGTAGAAGAGGGAGCCCGATTCCTTGCGGAATCAGCTGTGGGTTAGGTTGCTACTGGGACACTGTTTCACCTGCACCCCAGACCCAGAGATTGGTTTTGGCCCAATCCCCAAGGGCCAGGCCCAGGGACCCCACCAGTGCACGAATCTGTGCACCGGGCCTCTAGTTAACTATAAGGGGCCATACAAGGTCATATTAAAGACCATCATTAAAAGCAACATTTAGTAACTGGGAACAGAATATTAACAGCCTGTTTATATGAGATGGCATGGTATTAATTTTCATAAGTCAGAGTGATCTTGATAGATGTATATCTAATATCAGAAAAAGGTATTCTTATATAAATACTACATACATTGTAACTAGTTAGAAATTATAAGCTGTTCAGCATCATCTCATTTAATTTCATAGGTATACGTTGCAAATAATTTCTCTTGGAACATATGCCAGGATAATCTTTTGTTGGATGGATGGCTTTCTTTTATTTTCACAGTCCTCATTAGGCATCTTTTATTTCCTCAGGAGGATGTTGGCTCTTACACTCAGATTTTTGTTAAAGTCTATGAATCTTCACTTAACTGATTACCTAGAAGAATCATAATTAAAGTGTGAGTTCTAGACCAGCTGCAACAGCATCATCTGGGAACTTTTAAGAAATGCAAATTCTCAGGCTCATCCCTAGACTATTGAATCAGAAACTCTGGAGGCGAAGCTCAGCAATTAATTGCCCTACAGATGATTCTATGCATGCCTAAGTCTGAGAACCACTAGCCTAGAAGAAATGTACTACTAGTACTGATAAAGAGTTATAGGATCTATCACAATGTGTTTCAATATCTATCAAAAGCTTATCTGAATGTAATTGTGGACTGTTGCAAGCATGATATACACACTCCATTCATTCCTTTAAATTCTCTAAAATCTAACCCCAATTGAGCAGACTAGAGGATAGACTCATAGCTATACTAGTATCATACTGGCTCCATATAGGTTACATCAGTAACCTATACTTAAGGACATTATGATATTTTTTAAAAAAACTATTTAATGTTTTTTTTTGCTACTTTATTTAATCTAAGAATGTTGTAGGGAATGTTCTTCAGAACCTCCTCTAGTGTTTGCTACCAAGATCCCCTGGGGAAAAATATAATTCAAATTTCACTGTTAGGAATAATTCTGTTTGTGATCAACTTATTTTATTTCATCTTACACAATGAACCTTGTAATTTGATTATGATTCTCCATGAGCTTTAGAAATCTTAGCATTAAATCTGTGGCTAACCTCTAGCAAATATATAACAAATATATAACAAATATATACAAATGTTTCTTCTTATACTTAAAAACATTTTTTCTTGTTTTTGTTTTTTACACTTTTCATTTATCTTATTTTGTGTAATGTAATAGCCATATTAAGTCCCTTTTTTAAAACAAAATAAAAATTGTTTAAATAATTAACAAATAAAATTAAAAATATTTACTTATAGAAAATGGTGAACTATACAAGATTTTGCCAAAAACTAGAAGTATTCAAATGAATCAACACAGTTTTTAATAAATACAGTGGATTCAAGAATGTAAAGTCATTAGTGACACTGGTCAAAAAAAGAAACTGAAACTTAAAGTGGTTCAGGGATTTGCTGATGGTTAATGAAACTAGTTAGTGGTAGAACCAAGGTGAGAATTTAGCTCACTTAGCTTTAGATGTCTAAGTACTCTTTTGATGGTGTTATGAGGTCTGAAATCTTTGCTGCTATCTACAATTATATATTTACTCTAAAAATATTATAAATATTATATATGTACACATATATGTACAAATACACACACACACACACACATATATACAGGGGTGGGAAAAAGTAGGTTTACATAATACAAATAAATGGAACAATAATTAATAAATAAATAATAATATTACTATTTGGCCCAGTGATCCAATTTCTAGGAATATACCCTAAGAATCCTGAAACACCAATCAGAAAGAATATATATACCCTATTTACATAAATAGAAGCACTATTTACAACAGCTAAGATCTGGAAATAGCCCAAGTGTCCATCAGTAGATGAATGGATAAAAAAGATGTGGTACATTTACATGATAGAATACTATGCAGCTGTAAAAAAGGAGGATCTTTTACCCTTTGAGACAGTTGGAGGGACCTGGAGAGTATTATGCTAAGTGAAATAAGCCAGTCAGAGAAAGGCAAGTATCATATGATCTCATTTATATGTGGAATCTAATGAACAAAAATAAACTGATGAACAAAATAGATCCAGAGACTTAGAAGCATGGAATCTTAGAGGGAAGGCAGGGATGGGAGTGGGGAGAGATTAACCAAAGCATTTATATGCATATATGCATAACCCATGGACACAGGCAATAGTGTGGTGAAGGCCTGGCGGGCGGGGGAAGAGGGGAGCAGGGGAAGGATGGAGAGTGTCAATGGGTGGGGGGGGGGGGGGGTAGGGAGACATCTGTACTATTTTCAACAATAAAGATAAATTTTGCAAAAGAAAATAACTCTACCTAGATTATCAAGCCTAAATATAATAAAATAAACTCTGTTTTGTATACTAACAACTGTAAACCTAAGTTTGCTCACCCCTGTACATATCTCATATATCTATTTGGTTTAGATATATTAGAACCTTAGAGGTACAGACCTTTGAGCGATGAGGTGAAGAAGTTGAAGCCTCAAAGGCCACGTGCCCAGAAGATGACAGACATTTAGTAGTAGAACAAAGGCTGGAACACAAGTCTTCTTACCCCTTGTGGTAGAATTTCTGCTACCATAGACAAAAGCAGACAACCCTCCCCCCCAAAAAAAATTAACGCTTCTTTTCAGTAAAATTTTATTGTGATGTGTGATAGTGCAATTGTTGCAGAGATACATAATAAAAAAATAAAGATGATGTTAAAAGTCATTTAATTGTGTCTTTCTCTTCTTCAAATATGGCCTATTCTTTTACAACATTTATCAATTTTTTATCCACTTAATTCCATGAATGCATATTGCAACTCACAACAGAGGTAACTGAGTGAGCTGTACAGTGATAAATTTTTCTTGTTAGGAGAAATTACATTCACTAACTTGAGCTACTTCAGCATGAAATTGAAAAAGAATCATTTTGTCTTAATTTACATTCTTGATTCAATGAGAAAAATGTGAATTAAGCCAACAGAACTACAGATGCATTTCCTCAGATATTAAAGGTAAACTGAATTGTTATCATTAGAAGTTCATCAAATTAAATCTCCCCCCCCCTCCATTTATTAGACTGTTATTTTAAGCAAGGCGTTACCAAGGTTAGCTATGCTGCGTCTATATATATTTCCCATTATTCACTCTGTCCTTTGGTTCTATTTTATTGTTTTTGACACATCTTTATCAGTACTCCTTTGCAATTTTTATTTCTCACCTAAGCGGTGCACATCATTTCTTAATCAAAATCACTGGGATAGTGCTGCAGTTCACTAGCCTTAGGAGCTGCTATTTGCCTTGAATAAATTACAGGAAAACATGTTGATTGATAGATGTTGCTTGTCAGAAAAGAAGATAACTGTATCTTCTTCAGCTCACTAAAAGGTCATGCACACAGAGTGATAGGAACAGCCACAGACAACTCTGAGATAAAGTGCATCCTGAAAAGGTGGCAATCTTGCAACCATGATACATGGACTTGAATGGCTTTTTTTCCAAATACAAATCATACATCCGGTTACAGTAAAATAAAAATGCTTTACCTCAACAGTATTTTCCAGTTCTCCAGTAATATACAATTCCTGCTTTTCTCATGTGCTTGAAACAGTGAAATTCATGATCATTTTTAATCCACCTTATGTTACTTAACATATTGTATGGGTATGGCAAAAATTTGAGAAAAATCTTAATTTTATAATACACATTTATGTAACAGTCTTAGAGTGAAAGAAAACTACATGTAGATAAATGTTTAATATTAACAAAAATGGAAACACGAGTTTGTAGCTATTTCTAGCCTTTAACTTGCCTTTCCCACATGTCTAATGAACTCTAGAGGAAAAAAATACCTGCAAATTGAGGCTTTAGTTGTGGTTGTTTTGTTTTGTTTTTCAGGCCATCAGTATACATCTAAGTTGCAGGATTTAAAAACTGCATTCTCCTAAATGTTTATATTAAGAAAACAAAGCCAAAAATATGTTTTAAAACCCTTTAAATTTGAATATTATGATTTTTTTGTCATAAAATGTGCTTGAGGTATATTTGTGCTATATATTAAGTCTTATGCTGGAAAAAAAATCAATATTCTATACCTCTGGGTTTATTAACCTAGTTTTTCTTTGAAAAGTTTGGTTAAAAAAGAAACCTGACAATGTTTTGGAAAGTGTTTTTAAAATAGGATAGAATGTTTTTAATCACAAAAAGACTGACCATGTTCTTATCTCTCTCAAATTACTTTGTTCTCCATTAGAGCTGCCAAACTGTCAAATTGTCCAGCTTCAGTATATAACAAAGATTCTGTTGTATTGTAAAGATATTCATAACAATTTTTATAGAAGGCTGAAAGTGTACAAGTTCACAGTTCTAACGATAACATGGCCCTCTTCACTGTTTGGCTTGTTTATATTGGCACAGATCCCCAAAGTGGAGACTGACAGAGTCATGCAGAAATCTGGTATTTGAGCTGAAATTTACACACTTTAAGTGATGAACTAAACAGGCCCGTGTTTTCTTTTTCTTACTCAAAAAGTGCAAGGTTACACAATACAGACGGTTTTCATCTTTTCCCATAAATGCACAGATTCCTGGGATATAAATGACTGAATTCATCACCAATTCATCAGGGACGCTGAGCTATGCAGTTCTGTTTACAGTGGCAGAAAGTTAATATAAATTTTCATCAGAAGGGGAAGTTTACACATATGATTCTATTTGTCCTTCATTATTAGCACCTGAGTCTAGGCTAGAACGCATAATTGTCTACAGGCACAGGCCAAATAGATGCAAGGGAAAGGCAAATAAGCACACCAAAAATAATTTTATGGTTGTCTGTTACAATTCTCTCCCTGGGATTCTTAATCTAGAAAATCAATAAACAACAGGAGTGAAACTCTGTTCCTCTGCTCAGGCATGGCGCAGCCGAAAGTAGCACACAGAAAGGCCATTGTGCTTTTGTTGTTTTACTTTATTCTTCCTGTGAAGTTTATTGGATCAGTTTCTACTCAAAGCAAAATATATCCTGAGTTGGTCTGTTAATTTTATACATTTTTCAATGGGTATTTTTCAAAGTTCAAGAGGCAGCAAATGTGACCTGACAAAATAGTACCTTCATTTAATTTTCTAAAATAACTCAGGAACATCTACAAAGACTTAAAGACTTTCTTATATTTTACTGTATTGTTCTCAGAAAATTGTGGAAATCAGATATTTAGAATAGACCAGTGCTATCTAAGGATGGCAATAGAGAAACCACACTAATATAAAAAGTCACAATCAATGATACTGGTTTTAGTACAAAATCTTTTTCTATATAGAGCTAGTCAGAAAAATATTAAAAATAGCCTATTTTTATATCATGCTTATCAACACCAAGGATATTTTATGATATCTAATTTTACATTTAGTGTGAATGTCAATATAATTTATTTATCTTTAAAAATTTGCCTTTTAAGTTAAATTACTTTAAATTAATGCAACTTTTATAATTAATGAATGCTGTTTACTTCAGTATAAACTTTCGCATTATTGTATTCTTCTGGTTGAACTTGATTAATAAATAACTTTGCTCTTTCCTGTCCCTGTATTTTTTTCTTAATAAAATATTGTTTCTACTCTGTCTAATAGGCAAATAATTTTTATGGGTTTGGGGGTATGAATAATAGTGCCCTTTAAAAAAAGGCCAGATGTCTATTCCTAACCAAGGATAAAGACAAATTTAGACTCAATACAATTTATAGGGCTTCAGTTCCCAAATGTTAGTACATGAAAAGAAAGTAATGGAAAAGCATTTTGAAAATGAATAAATATTTTGATAATTATTCACACAGTAGGTTAATTAAAAAAACAACAGAGTTCATTTCTTACTGTAATCTATATTCAATTCATTTTCCATTTTACTTTTCTTAATCTAATAATCTGTACTCTACAGTAGTTAGTACATTGATTATTTTGAAGCAATTATTTAGAATCTTTAAGTACCTGTTTTTCTTCTTTTGTCCTATTTACCTTGACAATATTGTCAGCTTTTCCCATTTAAATTTCTCAAAAGAATGTTTAACCACGATGATAAGATCTTGCCTTTTCGCCTACCCTAGTATATTTGTGCAAATGATACTCTCAGCAACATTTGTAAAGTAAAAGGCTGATATACCACAATTAACCAATAACATGGGTTATTTCTGTCCCTCATGTCAATACTACAAATAGTTCCACTATATTTTAGTCATTTTTAAAACAAAATCCACCATAGTCATATAAAATGTTGGTAGTACATTTTAGCTTTTATACTTATGCTTTTATGTCAACATGACAAGCATCTGGGTGAAACCAAATAAATTATGCAAATGGACAGATGTTTTCCATACATACAATATATGGATACATTTTTCAGGTTTCATCCAGATGTTTGGAATTATGTTGACATCATTATAACCTCTTTGTGACCCCTTTGTTTCTCTATCAGGTAGACAGAGATTAAATGACTTGTTTTAAAGCATTTGGTATTGAATAAAAAAATGTTTAGGACCTCACTCTGCTTTGACAGCAAATTTATTTTTTACACTAGAAAAATCTGAACTCACACTCCATCTCAAGAGTAGACAATTGGTTTGACTGTAATTAATTATAAATTAACTGATTTATCTTAACTATTAGTTAATTTCTTCTCAATTAAAATAATTAGGCTTTTATATACACATGTCCTCAAAAACTGTTCTTTCTCTATCCTCCTTTGCTGTCTCTCTTTTTTGGAGGGAAAAAAATCTCACTAATTTATATAGTAAATCTCAGATTAATTAAACAAGTTCTCATAGATCAAGATTATGGGGGAAGAATTTAAGGAATCAAATTGTTTTCAAACACTTGAACTCATGTAGGAGCACTTTCCCATATAAATAATGTGGTAATTACAAATTTTCTTTTTGTTAATTAAGGCAGGTCAGCAGGACTTCTACTTGGCAACACTTAGCTTAAGTATTCTAGTTGCTATATGTACTTCAAATTAATGAAACTGAATTACCTTTAATATGTTAGTCTTTTCATTATTTTCTGTTATTCTTTGTATTCATTATTTTCAATTATTTTAATGCAGAGAGGTTTAATTTATATACATAGTTATGAATTTTAAAAAATTATTTTAGTAGTATTAGAAGATTAAAGCATACATGAAGTTAGGGAATCGAATCTTTAAACACACACACACACACACACACACACACACACACACACACACATTTCCCTGCTGTCTAATTGATTTCAGAACAAGACGAAAAAGCTTACACCTTCTTTTGTGGGTTTTCTATTACTACCAGTTTTACTATAGCATTAGATGACAAATATACATTATCTTACATACATCTATAAATTGTCTCTTTTCAGAAGGATTCTACATTTCATGTATTTCGTGGATAAAAAAATGCTACTAAGAATAAGTTTTGTCTTTACAGATAATGGGAGAGGTTGGAAGAGTACTGATAAATCTGTCATATGTTTCCATGCCATTCCTAAACTCCATTTTGCATTATTTTTCCTGAATATGCTGTTTCCTAATCATGTTTTTATATATGCTATTTGTCATATGTAGTTCTTTGAAATACCTTAAAATCAACATTTTCCTCTTTGCTGCTTCTTTTCCCAAATTTTACAAACTAGCAAAGAGCTGATACCAATCATATTAGCACCTACAACAGTATGTAGCACTTAATAGATGCTCAGTAAATATTTGCTTAGTGAATGAATTGATATATTGACAAGAAAATCAATATGGTGTTTTGCTTATTAAGAAGACATGAACAATGAGGTTGAGTAACCTGTCAGATAACCAGGATTGGTTACCCGTGTATAGCTGTATGAACCTGGGCAAACGTAAACTATCTTGTCCTAAGGTTTCTGTCTTTGCTTTTATGTTAGAACTAGCGTTCCCATTGCAGGAAAAATCCTGCAATAGGATTTCCTGCTGCACTCTACCCCGCCTCCGCTCCTCCCTTGTCGCCCGCCCCGCCTTCTCGGCCACCCCGCCTGCTTTTCCCTTCGCCCCCGGCCCCGCCTCCGCTCCTCCCTTCTCCCCCCCCCTCCCGCCCGGCTTGCTTGCTTCTCCGAAGCTTTACTCCCTTCTGCAGCTCTTGGATTCTTTGACGCTATCTTGATATGCAAATTAGCCGCCATCTTTGGTGGGGTAATTTGCATACTCGTCCTGATTGGTTGGTGGGCGTGGTTTGGTTGGTGGGCGTGGCTTGGGTGTAGCAAAGGTGCGGTCAATTTGCATATTTGTCTATTATTAGATTAGATCATTCTTGCACCTCCAAAATTATATTTTAATAAAATTGAGGCCTTAAATAATCATGGTACTATCATATTAATTATATAGATGCATAATTATTTAAACTAAGACAAAACATGGCAGAGAAATAGGATAGAAATCATGCATTAGTAATACCTAAATGTTAATTCTGAAAAATGTATTCATAAATTACCAAATTTTATCAGTCACTTGTATGTCACCTCTTTGAACAGTTATTTCAGATGTATTTTCACTTGAGATATACTAATCCTCAAAGTATGTTTTCTCACTTTTCTTTATTGTTATACTTACTTAGAGCCAGATTTCTTGAAAATGTTTAAATGTCAATATTAAAGATAACACAAAATATTATCATTGCAACCTAGTTTAAATGTTTACAATATTATTTCAAATAGGGTATAGATTCAAAGTTATTAGAGCTCCAGGACTCACATTAGCACTCACTGGGAGTTCATCAGTGAATGGATGGACCAACAAATACATTAGAAACTTTGAGGAGGTATGTAGTCTCTAGGTTAAATTCATTGTGGGCTGCTATGTGTGTGCTCATTGTATGAGTACATAGCTGTGTAGGGTATCTTTTGTATGTTTTTTATTAGGCCTTTAAACTGTGAAAAGCATTGCTATTCAATGATAAATTATATTTTATGATGTTATGCTTTACCGTCTCTAATGACTACCCATCTCTCAAAATAAATACTATTGAAGGTGTTTAGAACCCAAAGCAACACTATACGTTGGTTTCTTGGAAAGTAATAGAATCTTGTGAAGTGAGATCCTCAGTGCTCTTCACCCTCCAAAACAGAAACTAAAAACAAACTTTTGCATCACTAACTAAGGAGCCAATTTATTAGGCAAACTAGAAAATATGTTAAAACTCCAACCTGTTTTCCGGAAGTCTAGAATTCTAGTAATTTATCCTTAAAACTATTTTAGCAAGGAAAAGTGGACTACTCTGAATAATATTTCAATGATGATGATACATTTATTAATAACTGTAATGTTTTCCAGGATGCATCTTTGCCATTTTGTACATAGAGTGTTAGTACTCATTTTGATCAAAAGTTAAAGTTGAACCATAAATATATTTTCCACCTCAAAGACAATGCTGTACTCTTCATTTTCTAAGTTTATCAGTTAAGAATTGTGTCTAGATACAAATAGAGAGGTGTTAAAAACTGAGATATAAACAAATGATGAAATTAATGTTTTACATAAAACAGAGAAGCCTGAAAGTTATCATTTGTTAGCACTGATTTGTTGTGTGAAAGATGTCACAGTTGATACTCTTGACCTGTTCCTTATAATCACAAGTTAGCAAGGACTGTAAGTCTCAAAACATGTAGGGAGAAGGGAAAGACCAACGGGCAAAAGAATGCCTATATAAGGAGAGCAAAGATTTTCTTGAAGTCCACTACCGACTTTTGCTAATAACTCATCCATTAGAACTATGTCCCATAGCTACCCCTAACTTTGCAAGATACAGAGAAATATAATTTTAACCAGGATACATTTCCTTCTCTAATAAAATCATGTTTCTGTTAGTAAGGAATAAGGGAGCAATGCATTTTGCATATGTAACTAGAAGGCTCTACCACAGAAATGGTTATAATAATTGATTTCACCTAAGTGCAAAGGTTAACATTTGAGGTTGAATTTAGTATTCATTCAACAAAACAGTAAGTACCTGCTATATGCCAGAAACTTTTATAAATAAATTGTTAGAAATTAAAAAAATAATAGGACATATTACCCTCAAGTTTACACACATATTTTATTTAAAATAAAGGAGATATTTTATTAAATAATTAAAGTATTTTAAAAATACGTTTGGTAATGGATGGGCTACAGAATAACAAGGCATAACTTCTTTTTGCTTGGGAAGATCAGGAAACTTTGCAGAGAAAGTGAAATTCAAGCTTAATCATGAAAGATACGTAGGGGTTGACAAATATTCAAAAGGAAAAAAGGGCAAGAAGGAAAAAAAAAGCAACCTTTCCTAGCAGAGGGATTATCTAGTCCAAAGGATTATCTAGTCATTTGTTTAGCATATCTGTCAGCATATAGCGGGTACTAAAAATGATGAGTCTGAATAAGAGCCCTAATGAATGAAAGAAGAGAGCTGGGGATAAAGAGGAAAAGAGATAAAAAATACACCATGGGCACTTAAAACGCTTGAGTTGTGGAGGAGGTAGAAGCCTTGCAATGAAGGCTGGGAAGTAGCAGCCAGTGTAGAGAGTGGTAAGAAAAAGGAAAGTGGGTGAGAACTGGGGAATATTGACATTTAAAAGATGAGCTGAAGAAGAGAAGCTCACAGCTCATGTTTGTCCATACCACCTTCCTGTTGCTGTATCCTGTCTTAAACGTGCACGTTTAAAGGGGATGAGACTTGCTAAATGAGATAAACCGAGTTGTTCAGCTCAATGTAATTAAACTACCCTGGTTATTGGTAGATACAAAGGGTTTTCATTTCTATCATTGGTGTGTTATTCCATTTTTATTATAACTAAATTAATCCAATTAATCTCCGTATGGCTATACCAATTATTCTGTTTAAGGCTTGGTGAAGAAAGCAGGGAAATGGGTTGGAAGTGGATGTCAAATGAAAAGAGCGTAATAGGAAGATAGGAAAGAAGAGGCATTTCAGACTTCACCTTTGCTTCTTTGAAAGGGCTCATTTTGCCCATTCACAACTAACAAAGTTGATTTTATAATTTCAAACTTTACTTCAAGTTAAGATTTTCCATAGACAAATATGTAGTCTTTTGAACCAAATATATGTAAAGACAGAATAAAAGGCACTTTAAAAAATACATGCTGACATTTTTCCATGTCTCCTTATACAAACTGGTTGTGTGCTTGAGCAATGAAAAAGTGTCCTATCAAAGAAAGAATTCCGCAAAAGAAGGCTTTTGCGTCACTGAATATGGGGGTGGTAGTTGGGGTACGAATAAATTGAGTGGAGAACCAAAGACAACCCAGAGTTTTAGAGGAGAATTTATCAGACAGCTTTCCTTAGAACATATATTGGAAGGCAGTAGAGGCCAAGTTAAACTTCAGGGGCTGATGGCAAGACAGTTACTACAAAATAAAATTTTGTTTTTACTAGTGGTACATTCAATTCATAATTCATTAGAAAGAAGAATATTCCACTGTGGTGTTTTCAATTAATCCTTGCTTACATTATATTTCTCACGAAAGCCAACATATCATGTTCTATAAATCTGAGGTTATGTTTAATTACTAAAATTTCATTGTGCACAATCATTTACTTTTGTATATGTTGTATGTTTTACTAATTATTCTTGTAATTAATTTTCAGTAATATGGCATAAAATACCATCTTCTCTCCTATGAAGAAACCTTTAAAAACAACAACAAAATGAAAATGGTAAACTGGTAGAATAAAGTACAGTTTAAATGCTCAACTGTACTATATGCTGTTTATTACTTTATCAACTGGAAATTGTTGTAACTTAAGAATTTGATTTTGTTTGTGTATAATTTGGGTTTTCTTTGATTTTTCAATTAGCTTTATGCTTGTTAAAAACCATGTTCTTAGTGCCTATTTACAGGCTCCCCGATTTATGTTATCAAAGACCTTTTCTGTGAGGAGAAAGGCACAGACCTTGATACGAGAGAAGTGTGTTTATGAAAGCTTTCACTCACTACCAGACTTGTAAGCACTCCCCCACTTACCAGTAGGTTTTGTTTCATATAAACATTTCTGAGCCCAGTGTTTAGAAACAAGAATTCCTGTTCCCATAGAAACAATGTTGTGTATGATCCCACACCAACTTTCTAAGGTTTATTTAACCATAATGTAACTAAATTAATACTAATGGAGTCTCTGGATTCTTTTTTATAAAGTATATTTTTATTGATTTCAGAGAGGAAGAGAGAGGGACAGAAATAGAAACATCAATGATGAGAGAGAATCATGGATCAGCTGCCTCCTGCATGCCCCACACTGGGGATTGAGCCTGAAACCCAGACATATGCCCTGGGAATTGAACCATGACCTCCTGGTTCATAGTTTGATGCTCAACTATAGAGCCATGCTGGCTGGGCAGTCTCTGGATTCTTTTGAGTGAGTCCAGATATCTGAGGCCCTAGTCTAGACCTGCCAGTAAGGGGAGTGAGATGAAAGTGGCTTCATACAACAACTCCCGTGGAAACACACAGAGAAGTTTCTTGAAGCATGAATGAAGAGAACAGGTGGTTTCTGATAGAGTTCTCTAGGGAAGGTAGTATGGATAAGGAATGGAGTCTTAAAGAAGGGATGTCATCTGTTGAGAACTAAATAGATAATAGAAAAATGGAAATTATCTTAAAGTCTTAATTTTATTTATTACTAGAGGCCCGTTGCATGAAGTATCATGCAAGAATAGGCCTTCCTTCCCCTGGCGTCCCTCCCAGCCACCTGGGTGCCTGCAAGTCCTTGCTCCTGGCAGAGCGCTGCTCCTGTAGCTCCCTCCACCCCCAGCTCTCCCCCTCCTAGCAGGTGACCTGCCCTGCCCGGCCATGCACACCTGCATATGCAAATTAACCTGCCATCTTTGTTGGGTTAATTTGCATACTCACTCCTGATTGGCTGATGGGCATCATGGCAGTATGGTCAATTTGCAAATTTCTCATTTATTAGTGTAAATTTTATTTTGTTGTGTTAATCCTCACCTGAGGATATTTTTTCCATTGCTTTTTCAGAGAGAGAGAGAGAGAGAGAGAGAAACAAAGATGTGAGAGAGCCACATCAACTGGCTGTTTCGCATATGTGCCCCCCAACTGGGGGTGGGCAGTGAATCTGAAACCCAGGTATGTGTCCTTGATTTGGAATCGAACCCATGACACTTAGGTATACAGGCCAACACTTTAACCTTTTAGCAACACCTGCCAGGGCTTACTTTTATTTATTTATTTATTTATTTATTTATTTATTTATTCATTCATTCATTCATTCATTCATTTTTGTTAATCCTCACCAGAAGATATTTTCCCATTGATTTTCACAGAGTGGAAGGGATGGGGAGAGATACAGAGAGAAAAACATCAATGTGAGAGAGACACATGGACTGGTTGCCTCTGACACATACCCCTGCAAGGGCCAGGGATCAAGCTCAAAACCAAGGTACATGCCCTTGACTGGAATCAAACCTGAACCCTTCAGTCTCAGGCCGACGCTTTATTCACTAAGCTAAACCAGCTAGGACTTAGTTTTATTTTTATGTGCATGCCTTTATAATTGGTGGTATAGTGAGAAAAAAGAATATAAAAGAAAAAAATTAGAAATCTCAGAGTCAAATAAATACTATTAACAAACTTTGTGACCTTGGTAAATTACTTAACCTTTCTAGGTCTACTTCCACAGTACAATTTGAATGAATTTAATGAAATATTTTAAATATTTTTTTTTAGCTTTAAAATGTTTGATTGTGTCATATTAGTATAAATAATGAGTAAAATGTGCTGGAAATGGAACCAATGAATGGTCAGGTGACGTCTTCCCACTTATCATGCATTGTGTAATGCTTTATATCATTATAATGAATAATAATAGTAGCAATAGTAATAAACATGACTACAATTACTAAAAGTATCAAAATTTTACCCAGTAGAGCAATAGTTCTCGGACTTGGCTAATCATCAAAATCACTTGGGGAGCTTTAAAAAAATGGCATTCTTATATCTCACTTCAGACCTAATTAAATCAGAATCTTTGGGAGTGGAGCCAAAGGATTTATCTTTATAAAATAGCCTCTTGTGTAAGACTGATGACCATCTGGGTAGGAAGCCATTTTAGCAATGTCTCTATATGTCTATCTCTATGAATGGACATATTTGCAATTTTCATAACAAAGTTTCTGGATAGACAAGTTCTCAAAATTGGTTTGTTTTTCACTACTTTTCACATTCTTCCTATGGTCCTATTTACACTAATAAAAGAGAAAGATGCAAATTGACCGTACCTTTGCGACGCCCACCAGCCAATCTGGAGTTAGTATGCAAATTAACCCAACAAAGATGGTGGGTTAATTTGTATACACAGGTGCAGAATGGACAGGGGTGGGATGCTTGCATCGTCGCCATGGCGATGACACAGGCATTCCACACCCTCCTAGCTGCTCGGGCCTCTGGGCAGTGTGGGAAGGCAGAAAGGCAGCTCCAGCCAGAGCAAAGGTGGAAAGGCGGCTCCATCCAGAGCAAAGGCGGTGCTGGCAGCCAGTGGAAGGAAGGCCCATTCTTGCACAAATCTTCGTGCATCAGGCCTCTAGTTTAAACGTAAATCTGTAAAGTAAGTAATTTCTACTTAAAGGTAAAATGCAGCTAAGAAGTTCTAATTTTTGAGTCAATATAATTGAGGTGTTCTGTTTTCGTATTTAGTGGGAATATTCAGTGTTAAATTATCCTTTCTTATAGATTGTGAGCAAAGGTTATATAGCAAATGATAAACAATTCTCTATTTTAAAGCAAAATTGAGACTAAAATTACTAGGATTTATCTGTAGTATGCAAAAATATTTGTGTCATGTGGTCACACATGAGTATAAAATTTATCATTTTAATTTGATTTTAAAAAACGTCTTCATGTAACCCAGGGAAAGAACATCTATTATATTTGTATGCCTATAAATGTTGTTTTTCTCCTTTTCACACAGTCTATATAGAATTACAAAATAAATTTAAATATGTATTTTGAAATATAATCATTTCAATCTCTAATACTTCACACAATATTTGTAAATTAACAAGGTAGCCATCAATATTCAAATACACTTATAATTTAAATATGTTCTTATTTTCCTTACATATGACACACTTTTCATATTTTTTCCTCATACAGGAATTGATTAACTTAGCAGAAATAAAGGTAGTTTTCCAAGAGCTTCACAGAACAGTAACAGCATTTTTGACCCCAACAGTCCATTAAGTTGTAAGGAATTGGAGTTGGTCATTTCATTAATTCTTGATATCATTCTTTGCTCTTTGTCACTATTTTCAATCACCATCACCCTTCCTGCTTTGCGTTATGCTTCTGTTTGACCCATGCTTCTTCCCTGGTGCCTCTCACTTAACTCATCTTTGGAGCATCTTCTCATTTCACAAAAGGTGACTGCCCTGTGGACAGGTGTGCTCAAGGCGTTCCTGATGTTATCCCTTCCACTCAATATGACATAGTGGAGACCTTTCAAAACAGTTCTTTGAAAGAGGAGCACAGGGAGGTAGCACTACCATGGAGATTCAAATTGTGAGGATCTAATTTGGTGTGGGCAGGGTGAGATGTTGAAAAGATCCCCCTTTTTTACAGTTATTTCCATGGCTATGGAATTACAAGAAGGTCCTGAGTGTATATTTTGGATTTGTCCTCCAATTTCAGAATGACTCATTTGTGTATACCAGTGTCCCAGCTGTTGTCGACTTTGTAATGAATTAGTATTGGGCTCCGAAATTGAGTTTCTGCCAGAGGATTCTGGCAGGGAACATTCTCCTGTAACAACATATGAGCGAGAGCAGTAGAAATGCCAGGGGACTTCACAATGGCATGTCTTAGGATTCAGGGTAATGGCTTAAGTTCAACATAGAGATGATCAGAGCAATCACAGTTTATTGTTCCACACTGGTGCGTGGTCTGCTGGATGCCAGTATGTAAATGAAGATAATTACGAGAGTGCCAAAAGGTATCCTCCATGAGAAGGTATACGGTTCTTAAATAGATCATTCTGCAATCATGAGAAGCCTTTGTGAGGGGCAACAAAATCTGCCTTCTGTGAGAGGTTTAATATCTTCTGAGACATTGGGAGAAGAGTGCCATTTTGAGCAAAGGCCAAGTGGGATTTCTCCAAGAATGCAAAGCGTCTTCCCAGCGTGACCCTCAGAAATAAAGTTTTAATTTCCAGTTTAACTATTCATCTTTATATACGTATTTCCTCATGTGCTTCCTATTTGATAACAAGCCAAAATGATTAATTTAAAGAGGAAAAACATTAAATTGGAAAGCACTTTTCTTGAAAATGTGTGGTTAAATAGCTTACTCCTCTGGGCAGAAGCTTTATGTATTAAAAAAGAAAAAAGAAAAAAAAAGGAAGCCACTTTTGAAAGAAACCTTAGCACACTGTCTGTGACAGGATAAAATCATCTGGGTAATTTGCCTTTTATAATTTTTTATCTCAAACCTTACAGAAAAATATTGCTTCTGGAATGCAGTGACATTACTTTTTTATAATTAAAAATATAATCCTTCTTATTAATTACCAGCCACATGGAGTTCACACCATGTGGAACTTTTATATTTTTGATGAATTCCTTACATTATTTTTATGTACCATATTGTGAGTAATTAATTTCAAAGGCAGAACATGACCAATGAAATTTGGTGATCTGTGTCTTATAGTGTCTAATACAATAATAATGAAAAACCCCTAAAAGCAACACTTGTGAGTGATTAAATTGCAAACTCTGAGAGGACAAGAACATTTCCTATCTTGTCCACATTTCATGTGCAATATCTAACAAAGAGTAAAGACAATAAATACTACTTGAATGAGTGAAGGAGTGAAGTATCTGCTGCAATGGTCCATCAAATTCTAAGTGAGATTATAAAAATATAATGGATAGATTTTTTAAAACATCAATTGTTAATAAGGCAAGTCTCACATTCAGTTCTTATAAGTATATCTCTAGTGACACATGATCTCGCTCATCTAGGGGAAATGATGAACAACATAGACTGATGAACAAGAATAGAACCAGAAACAAGGAGGCATCGATCGGACTATCGGGCCTCAGAGGGAGGATAGGGGAGGGTGGGGGGAGGGGGGAGAGATCAACCAAAGGACTTGTGTGCATGCATACGAGCCTAACCAATGGCTAAGGACAACGGGGGTGGGGGCATCCGTGGGGAGGGGTGTGGGATGGGAATGGGGGGATGAGGACAAATATGTGACACCTTAATCAATAAAGAAATTTAAAAAAAAGAAATATTTTTGCCTGTTAGCTTTAATAAGACTGAAAAAGAGTGATAACACACAGTGTTGATGGGATGGGCGTTCTCATACAGTAGGGTAGGCCTGCAAATGGGTACAGCCCTTGCTGGGGGAGCACTGTAATAATGAATCAAAATTTAAAATCTGAATAGGATTTGTTCTCAAAATTAAACTTTTGGGGAGATAATTGCAAGGTTGAATTAGAGCAGATTATTATAATGTTACTTAAAATTGGAAAAATGTAAATACCAGATGAGATTACGTTAAAATTTAATGATTAAATGAAAATGAGCTTTCTAAGAACTGGAAGTAATCGTGTGCTTTGAAAAATTTGAAATTTATTTATTTATTTTTTATGCAAAACAACTGTTTTTCCTTTGCTTAAATAGGTTATTTTTTAAGTCCTCACCCCCACCTGGGGACCCAACCCACAACCTAGGTATGTGCCCTGACCAGGAATCAAACCCCAAACCATTCAGTGCACAGGACGACACTACAACCAATTGAACCACATCAGCCATTCTAAATTGGTTATTCTTTCACACACACTACTACTTTAGGTGTATATGGACATCAGTAAATAGAAAAAAGGTTTTAGTAGAATTCTAATTTTGTAGATAACTGAATCTGGAAAAACATGAAAATTACTAATTTTTTAAATTTCCTCCCTTGCCCCCACCTTCCTTCAGCGATTCGTTGGTTTGTTGCATGCTTCCATGTCTCTGGATCTATTTTGTTTGTCAGTTTATTTTGTTCATTAGATTTCACATATGAGTGAGATCATGTGATACCTGTCTTTCTCTTACTGGCTTATTTTGCTTAGCATAATACTCTCCAGGTCCCTCCCTGCTGTCTCAAAGGGTAAGAGATCCTTATTTTTCACTGCTGCATAGTATTCCATGGTGTACATGTACCGAGGCTTTTTTATTGATTCCCTAGAGGCCCGATGCATGAAATTTGTGAAAGGGGCTTGGCCCTTGCAGCCTCGGCCCTCGCAGCCCCGGCTTCATCCGGAAGATCGTTGGACAGTCGTTCCGTTGTTCGGCCGTCTGGTCTAATTAGCATATTACAATTTTATTATTATAGATCTGCTGATGGGCACTTGGGTTATTTCCAGATCTTGGCTATTGTAAATAGCACTGCTATGAACATAAGGGTGTATATATTCTTTCTGATTGGTGTTTCAGGGTCCTTAGGATATATTCCTAGAAGTGGGATTACTGGGTCAAATGGCAGTTTCATTGTTAATTGTTTGAGGAAAGTACATACTGTCTTCCACAGTGGCTGCACCAATTTGTATTCCCACTAGCAGTGTACTGGGGTTCCCTTTTCTCCACATTCTCACCAGCACTTGTCATTTGTTGATTTGTTGATGGTAGACATTCTGGTCAGTGTGAGGTGATACCTCAATGTCATTTTAATTTGCATCTATCAGATGATCAGTGACTTTGAGCATTTTTCCTCATGTCTTTTGGCCATCTGTATATCCAAAGTGTCTATGTAGGTTCTTTGCCCATTTTCTAATCAGATTATTTGTATTCCTTTTGTTAAGTTGTATGAATTTTTTAATATATTTTAGAAATTAACCCCTTATCAGATGTATCATTGGTAAATATGTTCTCCCATACAATGGGATCCCTTTGCATTTTGTTGATGGTTTCTTTAGCTGTACAGAAGCTTTTTTATTTTGATGTAGTCCAATTTTTTCCTTTGTTTCCCTTGCCCTAGGATATTTACTAGCAAACATATTGCTATGAGAAGTATCTGAGATTTTGCTGCCTATGGTTTCTTCTAGGATTTTTATGGGTTCACAACTTAACACTTGAGTCTTTTATCTGTTTTGAGATTATTTTTGTGTATGGTGTAAGTTGGTGAATTAGTTTCATTTTATTTGCATGTATCTGTCCAATTTTCCCAACAGCATTTTTTGAAGAGACTGTTTTGACCCTGTTGTATGCTCTTGTCTCATTTGTCAAATATTAATTGAGCATAATGGCTTGGGTTGGTTTCCAGGTTCTCTGTTCTGTTCCATTGATGTATGGGTGCCTGTTCTTTTGCCAGTACCTGTTATGATTACAATGGCTTTGTATTATAATTTGATATCTGGTATTGTGATCCCTCTTTTTTTCTTCTTTCTCAAGATTGCTGTGGCTCTCTGGGGTCTTCTTTGATTCCATATAAATTTTTGGAGTATTGGCTCTAGATTTGTGAAATATGCCATTGGTAATTTAATAGGGATTAATAGACTTCAAACACAGTATTTCTTCCATGTGTTTGTATCTTCCTCTGTTTCTTATTTCAGTGTCCTATAGTTTTCCAAGTTGAGGTCTTTTACCTCTTTGGTTCATTATTAGTATACTAGAGGCTGGGTGCACGAATTCATGAACCAGTAGGGTCCCTCAGCCTGGCCTGCAGGATAAGGCTGAAACCAGCTCTCCAACATCCCCCAAGGGGTCCCGGATTGTGAGAGGGTGCAAGCCAGGCCAATGGACCCCACCGGTGCACAATTGGGGCTCGGGAGGGACATGGGAGTTTGGCCAGCCGGGGAGGGACCACAGGAGGGCTCCAGGGCATGTTCGGCCCTTCTCACTCAGACCCAATTGGCTGGACCCCAGAAGCAAGCTAACCTACCAGTCAGAGCATCTGCCCCCTAGTGGTCAGTGCACATCATAGGGAGTGGTTGAGCATCCTTAGCATATCATTAGCATATTACACTTTGATTGGTTGAACGGCTGACCACACGACCAGATGCTTAGCATATTAGGCTTTTATTATATAGGATAAAAATGCCATCAATTTATGGATATTAATTTAGGATCCTTCTGCTTTGACAAATTCATTTATTAAATCTAGCAGTTTTTGATGGAGTCTTTAGTGTTTTCTTTGTACAATATTATGTCATCAGTGAATAAGGACATTTTCACTTCCTCCTTTCCAATTTGGATGCCTCTTATTTCTTCTTCTTGTCTGATTGCTATGGCTAAGACTTCCAGTACTACGTTTAATAAGAGTGGTGAAAGCAGACATCCCTGTCTTGTTCCTATTCTTAGAGGAAACACTTTTAGTTTATGGCAATTAAGTATGTTGTTGGCCATAGCTTTGTCATATTTTACCTCTATCATGTTGAAATATGATCCCTCTATTCCCACTTTACTGAGAGTTTTTATCAAAAATTAGTGCTGATTTTGTCAAATGCTTTTTCTGATCATAAGGTCATAAGATTTTTATCTTGTTTAGGTGATATATCACATTTATTGATTAGCAAATATTATACCAGCCTTATGTCCTTGGGATAAATCCCACTTGCTCATGGTGGATAATCTTTTTAATATATTACTGGATCTGATTTGCTAATATTTTGTAGAGGATTTGGGCATCAATGTTCATCAGAGATATTGGTCTGTAATTTTCTTTCTTTGTCGTGTCTTTATCTGGAATTAGGATAATGCTGGCCTCATAAAAAGAGCATGGAAGTCTTCTTTCCTCGTGAATTTTTTTGTAATAGTTTGAGGAGGGTAGGTGTTAGTTCTTTGAATGTTTGGGAAAATTCACCTGTGAAGATATGTGGTCTAAGAATTTTGTTTCCTGTGAGTTTTTTTGTTTGTTTATTTGTTTTTCATTATAGCTTCAATTTCATCCGTTGTTATTACTCTATTCAGATGTTCTGGTTCTTTCTTATTTAGTTTTTGAACATTGTATGTTTCTAGAAATTGTCCAATATGTTGACATAACATTGTTTGTAATATTTTCTTATAATCCTCTGTATTTTTTGGTGTCATTATTTAACTTCAACTCTTTTGTTTCTGATTCTATTTTGTTCTTCTCTGTTTCTTGATGAGTCTAGCTAATGGTTCATCAATCTTTTTTATCTTTTTCAAAGAATGAGCTATTGGTTTTATTGATCTTTTCTATTGTTTGTTTGTTTGTGTTTGTTTTTTTTTTTTTGTGTGTGTGTTTTTAGTCTCTATATCATTTATTTTTGCTCTGACCTTTATTATTTTCTTCCTTCTACTTACTTTAGGCCATTATTGTTGTTTTATAATCTGTAAAGTTAGATAGTTTATTAATACTTTTCCTTGTTTTTTGAGGTAAACCTGTATTCTATGAACTTCCTTCTCAAGGCTTTAGCTGTGTCTCATAGATTTTGGGTTGTTGTGCATTCATTTTCATTTGTTTCCAGGAAGTGTTTTTATTTTTTTTCTTGTTCTCATTCCTAACCCACTCATTGTTTAATTACATGCTATTTAGCCTTCATGCATTTGAATGTTTTGGAGTGTTTTTACTGTAGTTGATTTCTAATTTCATGCCACTGTGATCCTAGAAGGTGCTTGATATTATTTCAGTCTTCTTGAACTTGTAGAGACTTGTATTGTGTCTGAACATGTGGTCTAGCTTTGAGAATGTTCTATGCGTATATGAGAAGAATGTATATTCTGCAACTATGGGGTGAAAAGTTCTGTAAATGTCAATTAGATCCATCTGATCTAGTGTGTCATTTAGGGTCACTGTTGTCTTGTTGACTTTTTTGTCTGAAAGATCTACCAGTGAAATCAGTGGGGTGTTAAAGTCTCCTACTATGACTGTATTGCTGTATATTTCTCTCTTAATATCCTCCAAGAGTTGGGTTGTTTTTTGTTTTGTTTTTTTTGTTTTTACATTTATGTGCTCCTATATTGGGTGCACATATGGTTACCAAGGTTATATCCTCTTGGTGGATCAATTCCTTTAGTAATATGTATGATCTTCTATGTCTCTTGTTATGGCCCATGTTTGAAGTTTATTTTGTCAGATATAAGTATTGTTACCCTTATTTTGTTGTTTTTTTTAAATTCCATTTGCATGTTGTAGTTTTTCCTATCTCTTTACTTTGATCCTGTGTGAGTCTTTTGTTCTAGATGGGTCTCTTGTAGACATGATATATATGGCTCATGTTTTCTTTCCCATTCATCTCCCACGTGCATTCTTGGGGACATAACGATTTTTAGAAACATTTCTAAGTGACGTCAGAGGAATGATAGACTAAGGATGCATATTTTCCTCTTCTCCTGACATTTCAACAAGTTAACTATCTGTAATTCAACAAAGAAGTCCCTGCTCAACACAGATGCATGCCTGAGAGACCTGCACACTGAAACACCTAAAGGTGGGCATCCAGGAATAAATGGGCAAATGAGAAGGAAGGAAAGTGCAGACCGCCAATGGAGGCACAGAGCTACCAGAAAACAAAATATAAAATGGCCATAGGAAATCCTCATACATCAATAATTACCCTAAATGTAAATGGTCTGAATTCACCAGTGAAGAGGCACAGAATAGCAGAGTGGATAAAAAACAAAACCCAACCATATTCTACCTACCAGAGACCCATTTACTAGTAAGTGCAAAAACAAAGGTAAATTTGAAGTAAAAGGGTGGAAAATTATTCTCCAAGCAAATAACATCCACAAAAAAGCAGGTGTAGCCATATTTATATGTAACAAAATAGATTTAAAGATAACAAGAGACAAAAATGGACACTTTACAATGCTAAAGGGAACACTACATCAAGAAAACATAACACTTCTTAATATATATGTACCCAACCAGGGAGCACCGAAATATATAAAACAACTACTCACAGAACTAAAGGGAGAAGCAGATCAAAACACAATCATAGTTGGAGACCCTAATATGCCAAGGACAGCTCTAGACAGATCAACCAAACAGAACATCAATAAAGAAATAACGGCCTTAAATGAAACACTAGACCAAATGGACATAATTGACAATTACAGAACATTTTATCCCAGAACATCAGATTATACATTCTTCTCCAGCGCACATTGACCATTCTCAAGGATAGACCACAATGTTGGGTCACAGAACTAGCATCAACAAATTCAGAAGAAGATTGAAATTATACCAAGCATATTTTCTGACCACAATGCCTTGAAATTAGAAATCAACTGCAAAAAGGAAGCAAAGAAACCCACAAATTCATGGAGATTAAAAAAACTTACTACTAAAAAATGACTGGGTCAAAGAAGAAATAAAAGATGAGATAAAAAGATACATGAATTCCTCATGTTGGTTTAGCTGACATATAGAAACAAATGAGAATGACAACACAACATATCAAAACCTCTGGAACACAGCAAAAGCAGTAGCAAGAGGGAAGTGTATATCATTGCAGACCTATCTCAAACAAGAGAAATCCCAAGTAAATGACCTAATATCACATCCTAAAGTACTAGAAAAAGAAAAACAAAAGCAACCCAACGTCAGCTAACGAAAGGAAATAATAACAATTAGAGCAGAATTTAATGAAATAGAGAACAAAACGACTCTACAAAAAAAATCAATAAAACAAAGAGCTCTTCTTTGAAAAAGATTAATAAAATTGACAAACCCCCGATGAGACACACTAAGGAAAAAAGGGAAAAGACTCATATAAATAAAATAAGAAATGAAAGAGAAGTCACTACAGACATCACATATACAGAGGACCATACTAGAATATTATAAAGGACTATATGCCACCAAATTCAATAACCTCAAAGAAATGGATAAGTTCCTAGAAATATATAACCTTCCTAGACTAAATCATGAAGAATTAGAAAATCTAAATAGACCAGTCAGCAGTGAGGAAATTGAAACAACCATAAAAAATCCCCCAAAAAACAAAAGTCTAGGCTTCACCAGTGAGTTCTAGCAAACATTCAAAGGAGATTTAAAACCTATCCTTCTCAAACTCTTCCAAAGAATGAAGAGGCAATACTTCCTCACACATTCTATGAGGCCATTAATTTCTGAAAGCATGAACCTAAGAAAACCTAGGCAACACACCCTCAACCCCAATAAAGGCAGATTCCCAGGTCAGTGTTCTCTCTCTCTCTCTCTCTCTCTCTCTCTCTCTCTCTCTCTCTCTTTCACCTTCTCCTCCTCTTCATCCTCCCTCCCTCCCTCCCTCTGTGGTTCCCTTCCTTCCCATGGCCTCACCTTCTGGCCCTTCCCATGGCCTCACCTTCTGGCCGTGGGTGTGCCTTGTAGCCTCCAGGACTAGTGAGTAATAAGCCTTGTCTTTTCAAAGTTTCCTGATGGCTGTTGCTGTGGTGTGTCTTATAAGAACCAAGGACCAGTTCAGCTACAACTCTGGCTCTGAAGGGAGAAATGCCTGGGTGTTCACACCAGTGGTACCGGCTCAGGGAGTGCCCCAGGCATTTTCAGCTCATAGCATCACTGACCATAGGCTGAGGCCAGTACAGAACAGTGTGACTATAAGGGGGTCTTTGTGGTGATGGAACACTTCTGCCTCTTGATTGACGTAGTGGTTACATGAATTTAAATATGTGATAAAGAGTATACACCTACACTGTACCAATATTAATTTCCTAGTTTTGATATTGTGCTGTAGTTGTGTAAGATGTAAAATGTTTGTAACTTCCTGTTAAAATGTTGAAAACACACAATTATATTGGATGCAAACTATACTGCAATAGAGTCCATTTTTATAAAAAGTGAAAAAATGGAAAAAAAAGAGAGAGAAACATTTCTAGCCTTTAAGGAGCTTATAATACTAGATATTAAGGTTAATTAAGTGTATTCACCTAACAAATAAGATTATCTGATGATTCAGATTTTTTTACTGCTTGTGCTTAACCAGGATGCAGAAACTTGCTCCTTGGATTTGAGATATATATATATATATATATATATATATATATATTTTTTTTTTTTTTTTCATCACGTGGGCCACTGACACTTTGAGAAATATTTCTTTTCTCCCAGTCTTCCTAGTCCTAAGTCTCATTGTAGTAGTGGGGGGAAAAGAATGAAGACATAGTCACCATTAGGAATTTTATTTCTTATCAAGTCATTTCCTAAAAGCAGGAAGCCTTTCTGGGACCTTCTATCCCCTATTTCTGGAGCTGTGGTATTATCCATATCTTATAATAACGACAATTTACCACTTTATATACTGAAAATAATCTAACCTAAGCTCCATAATAGCTGGAACATAAACTGGAAAAACCCTGGGTTCCTCCCTAAAGTGAATTTGCCCAGGATGTCTACAATCTATCTTTGCTAATTAGTTTTAAATTGTATTGCACATGCGTACATGTGCCTTACTATTTACCTTCTGAATAACGCAGCCTAAATAGTCCATTTTAATATAAATGGAGCATTCTTACTTTTATTCATTCAGTCAATATTTTTTTGAATAATTGCAGTATGTCATTAGCAGACTGGTTGTCCGGGATTAGTATTTCCCCTCCTCAATGAGTTTTATGTTTCACTCTTTAGTAAATCTTAATCAGGGAAGAAGGAATTTATTCAGAGTTCATCATTGACAGAGATGAGGTCTTCGGGAAACTTGGAATGGTGCTGGGATTAGAACTTGGAGGACTTGTATGCATGTGTATAAGCCTAACCAATGGACACAGACACCAGGGGGGCGGTGAGGGCATGAGTGGAGCGGGGCGGGGGGTGGGTGGGAAGGGAGAATAAGGACACATATGTAATACCTTAATCAATAAAGAAAAAAATTTAAAAAAAGAAGTTGGAATTTCTGAAGCCTGTGGTGACTCTGTCATTGTGTTTCTAGAACACTCTAACCTTAGCTTTAGGGGCGTTTCCTCAGAGGTTCTGCACCCACTGTGTCTGCCCCTGAACTAAGCAAGCACTGTTTCTTCTCAGATGGTTTTGTTCTCACCTTCTCTTTCCTCCTCTGGGACTAGTTTAGTTAGCTTCTGGGTTACCTGACAGAGGTGCTCTGCCTCCAGGCTCTTTCCTTTAGATTTGCTGTAGTATTTCCTCTCCTTGGTGCCAGGCAGGGTCATAGTCTTTGCCTCCGGGTTCCTGGCTACAGATTCTCATCCTTGCTGAGGGAGGAGCGGGGGGACAGAGAAACAAAATTTTGCATTTTTCTCATCTGTGTCTCAATGGCAGGAAGCTAGAGTATTCCAGATCCCCAGTAGAGGGTGTGCAGGTGGCAACCAATCGATGATGTTTCTCTCCCATCAGTGTTTCTATCTCTCTATCCCTCTCCCTTCCTCTCTCTCTATTAAAAAAGTTAACATCTTTAATATTGGTTTCTTGTCTATAACCAACATCCTGAATCCAGTGCTTAATAACAGCAAATACACTATTTTTAAGGGTAGTAAATTCCCTTTAGTATGTAAGCTTCTATGTCTAATTCTCCTCATGAAATGTTATTAAGATCTTGGAATTCTTCATGTTGGTTTAGCTGACATAATTAGTAATGTCATTTGAGTGACTCGGAATATATTTTGTTTTCTTTATGCCCCGAGAAGTTTTTTACTTAAGCCTTTTACGTATAAAAGTTTCTTTCATGCTCTTCTTGACTGCTCCTTATAGAAAGGGCGTGAGCTTCAAAATCAGGCAGAGGGTCATTCAGATCTCTGTGCCATTTCAAGGATATGCAAAGCAGCTTGGCCATATAACCCAAACTCTGAGCTTCAGTGTAGGCATCTCTGATAGAAGGAGGGGGCTCTGGGAGTGAAATGAAATAGCATGTCCAGTATTTAGAATTATACTAGCATATAATGAGCACTTAATGCACATTAGTTCTCTTTTTCTTCCTTTTCATTTTTGCTGAAACCCCATAGCCACTTTTTGTACTTATTTTTAATGGAATACAACACTGTTCGGCAGTGCACTCTGGTGATCCTAAATATACTTTTTATCTTTCTTATTATACTAACAGACCCTTGAGGCAGATGATCCTGTAGCATAGGGTATGTAGTGTATGTGTATATTCATGCAGATGTGGTGATGGTGACCTGGGGAGGCGAGGGGTGTAGCTGACCAGTACACTCATATAGTTATAAACTCTTTCACTCAGTCTCAGAGGAGATTAAAATACAACTTTGTAAAGTATGACAAAACATAAAGCTATTCAGGTATGCTTCCTAGCTAATGGGACATTTTTCTACTTGAACAGATTGTGAAAAACGAAATAAGTATTGAGGTAAATTTTTAGCAATTACAGTATGCCAGTCCCATTATAGTTAAAATGCATATATCTATTTATAAAAGTCACTATAAAGCTAAAAATCAAGAGTCAGTCTCAATTGACCGGTACTTACACATGCAAGAACATACCCACTGGAGGAATTATATATAGTGATTTCAAGTCTTCATTTGAAATAATACTACTTTATACTTTAGCTTTTAAAATATTTTGAAACATATTATCTTCTCTGATTCAGCAATGACCTATATGCAAAGGTAAATATTACTAACTGCATTTAAGAGACAAGAAAATTAGCCGAAACCGGTTTGGCTCAGTGGATAGAGCGTCGTCCTGTGGACTGAAAGGTCCCGAGTTCGATTCCGGTCAAGGGCATGTACCTTGGTTGCGGGCACATCCCCAGTGGGGGCTGTGCAGGAGGCAGCTGATCGATGTATCTCTCTCATCGATGTTTCTAACTCTCTATCTCTCTCCCTTCCTCTCTGTAAAAAATCAATAAAATATATTTAAAAAAAAGAGAGAGAAGAAAATTAAGGCTTATTATGATTAAGTAAGTGCAGTAGTCCAAGTTCCTCAACAAAAAAGGCAGAAGAATGTCTTCTGAAATCTGGGTAATACCATTACATCATGTTTTCTCTCCTAGTTGCACAATAACATATATACATGTATTTTATTTTGAAGGCTTTTAAAAAACTGAAGATAACCGTTGGTTGTTGCTGTTGTGTTTTTCAGAATGCACAATAGCACACCACATATTGCTGTGATTGGAGGTGCCAGGCTTGTTGGCCAGGTTAAAAGTTTAGAGAGAGTCTGACTGGGCAGTGATGACTGGCGCTTGCAGCAGTGGAAAAGTAGGCAGCTCCTTATCTGGTCTGGCGGCAGCATTGCAGAAGACACTCACGTATTTAAGTCACCAGTGTCTGTGGGAGCACATGTCAAACTCGAACACCATTTTAAATATCCATGTTTACTCCACCAGCTCTGTTTCTCAGTACAGGGATAGAAAAGTGAGGAATCGCCTTGTTTCTCCGGCAATTTCAGTCTCCCTCTGGATAACCACCCTTCCTTAGCTGCCTGAGTTGAGACCATCATTGAGAACTTTCTCCTCTTCCTATCGCTGCATGGCAACGTTACCTCTCCTCCCCTCAACCTGTCACCGAGGCTGATGTTTCTGCTCCCACAAAGCTTTCATTCCCTCCAGATGCTCCAGTTTGGCCCTTTCCATCCCCTTTAGTGGCTTTCTCAAGTCTGTGTTACAACTTCAGCTTCTCCTGATCTATTAGCTCATCATCAGGTTTTCTTTATTTGAAACAACAAACAAACCAAAGTCCTCAAACCAGAGTCTCTTTTATTTTGGTCTCCACAGAATTTATAAAAGAACTAGAGGCCTGGTGCATGAAATTTGTGCATGGGAGGGGGGAGTCCCTCAGCCCAACCTGCACCCTCTCCAATCTGGTCCAATCTGGGAGCCCTTGGGGAATATCCAACTGGCAGTTGGACATCCCTCTCACAATCCGGGACCTCTGGCTCCTAAACACTCACCTGCCTGCTTGCCCTAACCACTCTGCCTGCCTGCCTTATCCCCCTAAATGCCCTCCCCTACTGGTCTGATCACCCCTAACTACCCTCCCCTACCAGCCTGGTCACCCCTATTAACTTTTTTTTTTTTAAATCTTATCCCCTTCACACACAATTGTATTTGACTTCCTTATTGGCTTCTCCCTCTCACACAATTTTTTCTCTCTCCTTTATGTAACACTTTTTCCTACTGACTCATCATTTATAAACTTTTCTTTCCTCCTTATTTCCTACTTCTGTTTCTTCATCCTTCTTCCCATCTTTCTCCTACTCTTCTTCCCTCCCACATTCCTTCTTTCCTTTATCTTTACCCCTTCCCTCCCTCCCCCTTTCCTTCCTTCTCACCTTAATTTTTTTCTTCACTTCCTCCCTGGGACCTGCTTTGCTCCCTCCCCCATTTCTTCCTTCTTCCCATTCTCCTTTTAAGCTCTACCAGCTCCCCTTTAAAACTTTTCTTCCCTCCCTCTTTCTCTCTCATCCTACCTTTCCCATACATTCTTCTCTACTGACTTCCACTGTTTTAATATCTATCTATCTAGCTGCCTAATTACTCATTATCATTTATCTGTTTTTTTCTCACTCCTACTTTTAAATCTGTCCCCAGTACACAACTATACTTGACTAGAAGCCCAGTGCATGATTTAATCACGCACATGTAAGCTGTCTGTCCGCTGGTCGGCAGCTCCGAAGTCCCTGGGCCCCTAGGGCGAGGCGGGGCGGGAGCGTGGTCCTCCTGCGGCCGGAGCCCAGGCCAGGGTCTTGCCTTTGCCTCCCGCCCAGGAAGGCTGGGGCCGCCGCCACGTGCTCCTGCGGCCCAACTGCCGCCAGACTCCTCCCCCGGGAGCTGCGCTGCCCGCCCACCCCCCGCCGCCTCCAAATCTCCAAAATGCCGGCTGGGCTCGCTGCCCCAGAGGCCTGTCTGTGCCGCAGCACAGCCATGGCGCAGACGCTGAGCTCGCGTCGCCGCTGGCAACGCGAGCTCAGCGTCCTGCCGGCCCAATCACCACCCCAGCCACCCCCGAGTCCCGCCCCCTGTGTCACCCGCTGACCCAATCATGGGCGTAGCGGAGTGATGGTAATTTAAATATTACCTTTTTATTATGTAAGATTTTCATTATAGCTCCTACAGTTCACTCATACATCCTCTTTCCTTCTTTAACTCTGCTCTCTACTGACTCCTTTATAACGTTCTTCCCTCCCTTCTTAAAGCTTCCATTCGGGGGGGGGCGTTAACCCCAGCCCAGGGCTCAGCCCCGGCCAGGTGCTCGCTGCACCCCCTTCCCCGGCCTCCCCACCACCGTCCTGCTCCCATTCCCTGCCCGGGACGCCCGGCCCAGCAAGGGTGGCCGAGGCCCGCATGGCCCGGGTGCTGCTGCTGCCACAAAGCAGGAGTGCCTCCACCCAGAAGGCCTCGGACTGCCCTCCACTCCATCCCGGACCCATGGGTGCCTCACCGCCAACAGCCCGCGTCGGGGGCCACTGCCCTCCTCCTGCATATGGGCGGGGCTCCCGCCCTGCACCTTGCTGGGTGCACCTGCTCCTTACCCCCACAGTCGTCACACCCTCCGACGTGCAGCCCCACGTTTCCTTCCCTTTTCCATTCCTGTGTCTTTTTCTTGTTCCCTTTTTGTATTTCTGTTTCTCCTCTAGGCCTGTCTGCATGCAGGCCTGCCTTCCTCTCCCTCTCCTTTCTCATCCCCTCCTATCGTATCCTATCCTACCCTAGGCCTTGCAGCTGCCTGAGCAGAGAGCGGGGATGCAGCCTACTGATCTGGTCATGATGTGATGCTGTAACAGATAATTTGCATATTTCTCTATTATTAGTATAGATTGTTTGTATTCATGGAAAGGTTTTCCTCCATTTATTCCCCAGTAATTGTGTGCAATTTAACTTCTAATTCAATACTCTGTGGAACCAATAGGTTATGAAAATGATCAGATCATTTAAGAACTTTCATTAACCTCTTTGGGTTTTTGGTGTTTGAGAACACCATCCATCTTCTTTCTACAAAATTTTGTCTAATATTTTCTTATTTCCTTTTTTTTCAAGCTTTATTGAGATACAATTTACATCACAATTCTTTCATTTAAATATTTACCAGCTTTAATGAAGCATAATTTACATACCATACAACTTATCTTTTTCAAGTATACAATTTAGTGGTTTTTAGTATATTCACACTCCCCATTCTGCTTGGCAACAACTAATTTATTTTTTGTCTCTATGGATTTGCCTATTAAGGGCCTTTCGTATAAAGAGTTATACAATGTGTAGTCTTTATGACTGCCTTCTTTCACTCAGCATAATTCTTTAAGGGTTCATCCATGCTGTAGAATATATCAGTGCTTCATTCTCTTGTATGGCTGAATAATATTTCACTCGGTGGAAAGACTGCATTTTGTTTATTCATTTATTTATCAGTTGATAGATATTTTGGTTGTTTTTACTTTTTGGTTATTAGGAGTAAAGGTGTTATGTACAACTGTTTGTGTGGACAAGTGTTTTTATTCCTCCTGGGTATGTATCTAGGAATGAAATTGCTGGCTCATGTAATAATCCTAGATTCAACATTTTTCCAGAGGTCTTTTTTACTTCAGTGACTAAGCTCTCCTCTCCATTCATTGTCTTTCATTTTTACTTATCTCCTAATGTCCTCTCAACAAAATGTAGATTTTTTTTAAGTTTTGGGCCTTGAGTCTTCTCCTCTCTTCATTCTCTTTATCAGAAATCTAATACTATCCCTCTGTCTTATTGGCTACCCTCTTACTTTCAGGAATCCTTTGTCAGCCTGAATACCCTCAATCTAGAGCTCTGCATTATTAGTATCTATTAAAGAAAAGTGTTAGCTATTCTGCCAGCAGGCAAACAACAGCATCATCTCTCCAAAATCATGGTTTTATAATCTGATTTTCCCCTTTTCAAAGTGGCACAACTATTTCCCAGTTATCCTTGACTTAAAATTCTGAAGTCATTATTTATTCCTTCCTAGATTTTACTCCATACCCAGTTACTAAGTCCTGCCAGTTATACTTCTACATTCCTTTCTTATATTCAACTAAAGTGATTCTTATTACCCTTATTGTCTTACTTGGACAGTTACACATACCTATTCATTGGTTTTTCTATCTCATATATTTTCTTCCTCTTTTCATCACTTATCATTTACCCTTCACAACATGACTTCAATATTGTCCTGGCCTACGTTTATTCCCATCATTTCCAGATTCAGTGCCATTTGTCTCTTACTTTTCAATAATATCAAGACCTTTTACCACTTATTGTTTAGTTAATTCATAATTAGCTCCAACCAACCAACCTGTCTCAGGATGTTTCTAGCTCCTAAACCAGGGGTCCTCAAACTTTTTAAACAGGGGGCCAGTTCACTGTCCCTCAGACCGTTGGAGGGCCGGACTATAGTTTAAAAAAAACTATGAACAAATTCCTATGCACACTACACATATCTTATTTTGAAGTAAAAAAACAAAACGGCAAAAACACCCGCATGTGGCCCGCGGGCCGTAGTTTGAGGATGCCTGTCCTAAACCAATAGCATGCTCTATCCAATATAAATTATTTTCATTGTTTATGACCCCACATTTTCTTTCATTTTCTTTGCTTCAACTTAAGATGGCCAACTTCTGCCATCTCCACAAGATGATCCATTTCCCCTATAAGTTGAGCCCAAATGTTATTTCCCTATAAAAAAACTTATCTGAACTCCCCAAATGAAAAAAAAAAATTTCTTTTACTTATAGACTCCTGAAATGTTTTAAAAACATTTGTATGGCTTTTGGACATCCAACTAGATGTTTCTTAATGGATGGTAAGCTCACCCCATACGCAATGCTTAGTTCTTTGCTTGGTACTGGAACATACTTGCAAAAAAGAAATTTTACTTACAAGTAATTTTTGGTATGTTTTATTTTTACAGATAATTTTCCCAATGCCACCTCTTTTGCAATCTTTTCAATTGTAGGGGAAATCCAGAATATAGGATTTAAATAATAGTTTACTTATAGATATAATTTCTTAGCGTGTATTTTCAGTTAATATCTAATATGTCAATTTAAATTATGACAGTAATGAATCTTTAGTCCTTATAGAAACAAAAGATGACTATTGGTCTTATAATGAGAAAAATATCTGTTAAAGTATGTGAGAAACAAAAATAAATCTAAAGTAATTTGAGAAGAATAACAAAATATTTTATAGCAGAAAGGGAAACAATGGAGAAAATTCACATAAACCATGTCATTTATGGAACATGTACCACAAAAAATAGGTGTTTTAAGACTATTAATTTTAATAAAATTAGTTCAAATTTTAATAAAATTTGTTACCTTTTATACTGGGAATTTTAAAGTTGGGTAGAATTCCTTAATATGTGAACAAGAATTGTATTTAGTATTGCTATAGATTATATTAATTTTCTTTATAAGTATTCTATTAGAAATTTATTATCATTAGCAAAATAATGATGAAAATAAAGATATGAATACCAGACTACTTAGTATTATTTTCTGCAGCCTATAGAATGTCAGCTCTGAGGGAGAGAATTTATTTATCCCATTGAACTGAATGTATGACTTTAGACCTGAAAAAACAAAACCTGTCTTAGACATTATTTAGTTAGCTCACAGGCTTATTTTGTGGGAGAGTTTCTGAGGTCATCTGGAAGTTTGGAGATATACTGGGATATACTGAGTACTGGGTTTGGATTTGAACCTTAAGAACTTTGTTATAAATTCTGAGGATGATTTGAGGATCCATTCCATCACATATTCAATATTTTGATGGTCTCTATTTTGGATTTACCTCATGAATGCTAAGCCAAAATAGCCTGCCATTTGAATGGTAAATAGGATGCTTTACAATGAATTTCTCACTCTTATTATAGTACCATAAAGTAAATGATCTTAGCTTCTCAGTTTGGCCTCCATAGTGGTTCTCAATATAAACACCATATAGCCACACATTTATTCTTTTACTTTATGTAAAATACACTGTAAAACAAAAATAATTATTTTCAAAAATATTTTCTAGTAATTAGCTTCCCTCCCAAACAAATTTAGTCTAATTATGTATCAGGCATGATAAAATGAAAGGTCAATAGCTACAGATGCATCATTTCACTCTGATAGATTGCTGTTTGAAAATAGGTTATGACAATTAGATGATTAATTTTCTTCTATTAAATAGCATTATGAGACTTATGATTACATTTATCAGTAAATTCTTTTTAGTGGGAACATAATATGAGGAGAGACCAAACAGAATAGGAATTAATATCCTTTGTGAAGGATCTGAAAAATACTTTTTAACAACCACAATTGTGAAAATACTTAGAAAATGAAATTCTGTTGGAAAACTCATGTTTTGTTCATCATTTAAAGTAACATGTTAAAGATGTCATATGTGAGTATGAAGAGAAAAATTCTGGATGTCCTGCTGGCAATTTTTTGTTGTTGTTGTCCTGGTTATCTGCAAAGTATACACCCCTTGTCAGTATAACTAGGGAGTGCCTATGTAAACATTCTTGTTTCGCCTGTTCCACATAATCATTTCTTGTATCACATTTCTTCTAACCTCGCTATCTGAAACCAATTACAGGAGATCCATTTGGGCTGCATCTGTTTTCATAAAAAGCCTAGGCAGCAGTGTTTTTCTCAGAGATGAATATCAACATCAAATATGCTTCTGAGTGCTTTGTTATTTATGTTTCAGAGAGATTTTGTGGCCTTCAGCTCTCAAGAATGTGTCATGCTGTGCTGTTTATACATTGAAGATATTAATGGGTGTAGATGTCATTTTTCATTTTAATGTCTCAAATGCAACAGGCTGATAGGTTAAGCATTCCTATTTTTATGGGGAGAGATATGAGTGATGTCTGTTTTCCCCCCAAATATACATATATTTACTTTGAAAAAAAAAAGTTATTTATAAACCTTAGAGTACTCAACATTTTTGGTTTAACTGGGCTTTTCTAAGCTATTCACAAACAATTTTATTTCTGTGTTTTTCAAGATGAAAAAAAAAGTAATGTTTTCAGTGTTCCTCAAGAAGAAAAACAAAGGTTTTTCACTCTTATTTCTCATAATAACCTACTTATTAGAATTATTCTTTTTCTATGAGGTTCATAATGAGCATAAAGTTATTACTACTGTAGAAGGGTAATAGGCTTACACTTTACTTTTCTTAAACATTTGTGCTTTATTTGAAATTACACAGTAACTATTAAGAATGGTGTTTTTAATAAATATTTTAGAGCAAAATGCACTAAATTCTGGAAAACGTGCATTTCCACTCCCTTGCAGCCTAACAACAACAACAAAAGTATATGTTTAATCTGTTATACAGCTTTTTATTCTTTTCAAAATATTTAGTTTAATCAGATTCCAAGTTTAAAACTGTCCTATCTTAGTTTTCTTTAGCTTTCCTATAAGTAAATAACGTCATTAAGGAAAGTGTACTCTTAATTTAAAATAAATTTGTTTTTGGAAACTAGATAGGCTTGGCTGCCTTTAGAAACCTCCTTCTTGGTCATTGGAATCAGGCTCAGACAGCATTAAAGACAGATTTGTAAACAAACATCTTTTGCCCTTTTTTCTAAATTAGCTTTTTGTTTTTGCGGAGGGTGATCATATAAATACTCAAATAGCTCATAAAACTTTATGAATGATCCTGGTATATAAAATTTCTATTTACCAATTTAAGTGGACAAATGATTTGCAAATTAATAGTCTATGTAATTTGACATCTAACACCTTATATTGATGGAAATGTTAGCTCATAATCTTTCATCTTTTGAGTAGCTACAATAATAAATTGCAAAGATGAACTAAAAGTGTCTAAGCAATTGTTTACTGAAATTAAGTCCTAAAGTGTTATCCAGAATACTGGAAATTAAAAATGTCATGTAATGCCTGCAGTTGAAATGCAAACTGCAAAAGATTTATGCTTAAGAGTTTCTAATCATTCCTGATCTCTAGGAATTGTTTTTTGTTCTCCCACCTCTCAGTTTACTATGGCAAATCTCTACTGCTGCAAAAAGAATGTTGAAATAGGCAAGATGTTCTTTTTCATAAGCTTTTGTATTGAAAGATTATCCTTGACTGTTTCAAAGATAAATGTAAATGCATATGCAAACCACATACTTTAAAAGTAGAAGCATAATTTAGCCGAATAGCTTGTGGCCTTCTATTATTAGTAGTATTCTTTTAACAACAGTGCACATGTATCTGTTTGCCTAGCAATATTTTCATGAGCTGCAATTCTAATATGTCTAATTTTCTAATGTCTTTCTATAGCTATTGGGCATTGCATATATTCATTCCATTGGGTTACTTGTTTGGGTTGAGTTGACTGGATGTAATGCAGAAATTGATAGGTTTTTGGACTTGACAGACGAGAGTCTGAGATTCTGACCAGACTCTCTTACTGCTTTGTGACTTTAATCAAGTTATTATAGTATTGGTTCTTCGATTACTTGTCTACAAAATGTGAAAACTAGGATAACTGATTTCTAAGGTGTGTTTTTTCCAGCTTTGGAATTTTTCAGTTTATGACTAATAACTGGTCAAATGATTGGAGTGTTACAGGCCTGTAGCACCCCATCATGTCTTCGTAGACTATGTGATGAAGTCCAACACAAGGATGGTGGGAACACTTAGCCATAAAAGTGACATATATTCTGTAATAGTTTTTCTATTCAAACATTTACAAATTGAAAACATGAAATATCATATTGTAGTTCCCTCTTTAAGTTTCTGATAAATGGGTATGCCCTCTTGTCATACATTCTCCTTTGCTAGAGTTTTCTTCGTTGCCATCTAACAGTTCCTTTGACAGAACAGACAGTAACCCACACTGGGAAGGACTCTGGCCTGGAAGCCTGGACACTGTGAACAAAGCACAGGCCTGTTTTCCCCATTTGCTAAAATGAAGAGGTCTATTTCAATGAGTTCAACTTCAAGATTCTGAACTACCCTTATTACAATCCTTAAAAAATAGTAAACAACTACAGAATTAAATATAACCTAAATAAGGCTGAGTATATGCAAAATAAACTAAGGACCTCAAACGGGAAAACAATTATATGAAAAATATTAGGCAAATTTTGTGTGGATTTGGTACCAAAAGGAAAAGTAATTGATTACTTTTCAAGATTTTCACATTGGCACAGCCTAAATCAGTGGTAATTTCCATTTGAAAAAAATATATAATTTGTAGTTAGTTTTTAAGTTGTGATTTAAACAGAAAATAATATTGTTGGACTATCAAGTGAAATTTTTCAAACTGAGTTTTGTGATAAGTGTTTATGGAATTAATTTTTATTTGGTCTTTTATTCACACTGAACTTTATTGCAAAATTGCCTAAGTTCACTGGAATGTTTCATCCTTAGAAGCATTTAGGTTGACTTGTGATTACTTGAAAATTTTAAAATAAGAAAAAAAGAAGATTTTTTTGAGGGCGCGTTTCCAAAAAGTGTGCTTTACAAACCACGCAGGATCCTGCTATGGGAAGATAAATCAATGTTGTTAGGAGATGGTGCGAGTGCATTCAGTTTGTTTACTTTGGTTTCCATGTCTGCCTGCCTTCTCAGAAAACTTGCTTGGAGCCAGACTGTAGCAGCCCTCCTTTCTGTCTTTTCATAATTGATCAGGGGATGACTGCCTTCCCTGAGGGTTAAGACATGGCAACTTTTTCTGTTTGCTCAGCATCTCAATGCAGTAGTTCAAACATTGTTCACACCAGCTGGCAGTGTAATGCCATATGCACATCTTGTCAAAGCAACTGTTGTCATGGATACTAGAAACTCTTAAAAACCATATCATTGATTCCAATGGAAATTGTACTTTTTTCTGCTTAGAATCTTAATTATTATAGAAGAAAATTAGCCTAAAATATTTTCCCCTTCTTGAAAACTTTATCACATATTCTAAAACAGCGAATAACAAAGGAAAGAAGTGATTTATTTTAGTTTCATGTGTTGGAAAATTTCATCATTAATGTTCATTGAACTCAGTTGTTGAGAGAAAAATAAGTTTGTACAGTAGAGGCTCTGAAAGTTTTTTTAATTAGTTTATACTGTTAACCTTTCAAACATCTCAATATGTGCATTTATGTTGTTGTTATGGCAATAGTTTTCATATTAATTTATATAGTATAATGGCCAAACTGCCTCTCTTCCAGCAAATGAAATGCTTACATTAATTTCTTATGTTAAGTTTTATTTTCTTGAGTTGGAAAGAAACCATAAAAATAAATGAAAACATCTATTTTGATTGGTGTCCTATCACACATAGAAATAAACCTGATTGGTTGAGTGGTAATTTCTTTGTTCTCTGATTTTGCTAAGAATGTAAATGAAAACCACTCAATTTTACTTGGCATTGAAATTGCACTTTATTTTGTCAAAGGAGAGGTTTCTTCTTGAATTGCAATTGCAAAAAAAGTATTTTAAATCTTTAGTGAAAATCCTTATTAATTCACTTTCAAGATAATATGATGTCGATTTGTCAAATTTAATTACAGCTTCCGGTAACACTTGAAGTCTACTGCTTTTGCTTCAAAATTGTAATATGAAAATACAAATTGGGTGATAATTTAGAAGGGAGTGAGCATTATAGTTGAACATTCAAAGACAAGTTCCTTGTGGAAATGAGATTATTGATGCAGTTTGTGATATTTTTCCTTTTTGAGCACTTTAAACAAATTAACTTTATTTCCTGCAAGGTAAAAGCCATCTTTGTGGTTTTAAGTAAATTTGTATATGTGTGTTATGTAAATTTTTTCACATTAGAAAAAAAGAATATTTAATGATTTTCTCTAGAAAGAAGGGTTGGATGGGGTTCTGATACATTGAAGCTCATTACTATTAACCAGGGAATAACTGATCCTCAATTTACCTTTAACAAAATATTTAGCTGTTGCTTCCTTTTTACTTCCAGGCTCTCCAAGCAGCAAGACAACTTCTCTTACAGCAGCAAACAAGTGGATTAAAATCTCCTAAGAGCAGTGATAAACAGAGACCACTGCAGGTAGGTAATGTATTCCTGTCCTTGGGGTCTTATTTTAAAACATACTTATTATGAGAACAGAAATGCAGACTCAGTTGTATACATACAGAAAATTTTTATGTTTGCCTATGTAGATAATTTCCATTCAAAAAGAGAATTCACTTTATCTTCTTGAAAGAGAAAGAAAGAATTTTCTATTAGCATAGATTTCAAAAGTTTACAAGGTCACTTATTGCAAAAAATGATGTAGGAACCACAGTTGGTATACACAGGCATAAAAGTTTTGCATTAAACTTCTTTCTGGGATTTTAATGGAATTTAATTCACAAACAGTAAAAATATGGAATTTCTTTCTTAAAAGCAAATCATAGTAAAACGGTATGGAGTAAAACAAAGCAGGCTTAGACAACCCTTCTGTAGTTGTATTCAAGTGACAAATGCAGAAAACCTCCCATTTTGTCAGAAAAACTGAATTCGCCATGGAGTTATTGCTGTTGCTACAGTACATTCTGGAGTTTGTTGTCCTTACTCACTATGTTTGTCCTGTGGAACTGATAGTATGTATGTCATTTAAAGTAACTTTTTCTTACATAATATAATCATTGTTTTATTTAGTCTTAACAGGAATATTTAGGGCATTTTCTCCAAGAAATAAACATTTTCAGGGTGCATTTTAAAAATATTTGGAAGGTATACAGAGATGCATAAAACATCTTTCGAAATGTTTATCAGCTCTGTTGGAGGATAAGCAATGCTTTTTAAAATCCAAGTTACATACATGTCTAATAGGGCAAGCTTAGTTTTTTTTCAAAAAAGTAAACGTCTTTCTTGTTGCTTTAACAAAACTATCTTGAAAATTTTTATGGCCTAGCTGTCTGTTTTCCTTTGTAGGTGTACTCCCAGATGTTAGTAACTAAGTCTTACATGATGGCCTTCTGACAGAGAATTATAGGCTACTGATGAACACGATCCAGAAACTACTTATTACCTAAAAACTGGATTAATTTATGGTCCCTAGACAGATTTGAGATGAGAATATATTTTCTTGGGAACAAACCCATTTTGGGGGAGTGGGTGGGAAGAAGGGGGAATTGGGGATGAGTCATGCTTTTTAACAAAGTAAAGTACAGATGTCTGCCATGATTGTATGTGAGTTATACTGAAACAGTCTGAGTTTAATATCCATCTTAATTTTTTCTCTTTTAAAATAAATTTCACATTCTTTTGTTTTAACTAATCATTAATTCTGTAGTGAGGCATTTCACTTACCATCATATACTTCCCTAAGTAATAATAGTGATTTGAGCATTTCTATTGAGTTATCTGATTCCATGAGAGCCTCTCCATACGTTTACGTGATAGAGAAAATTTTACATAGAAGTCACAGAAGATAGCTAACGAAATGTTTATCCTCACTATGGCTTCAAACTGGGAATTTTGTTTTCTTGTTGGTATAGAAAAGGAGGTTTAGATGCTGGCAGCATAAGCCAAAGGTAGGAAAGAGTTTACTGTTTTTAATATCTGAAAGAGACTATACATATTGTCCTAATTCTATCTTATTGTGTCTCTTGATGAATTAGACCAAGTAGTTATACCTTTCTCTCCAAAGCTAAGTCAAGTAGGAGTTTCTTTATTGATGGTTACCAGGATATTTCTGGAAAGAATGTCTGGGCTTAAATTTTTCTATTTTCTCTTTTTGTTGTATTGGAAGGCAAAATTTGGCTATACTTTGTTTAACCAAAATATACATAATTTTCTTGGCAAAACACACACACACACACTAATATGGGAATAGTTATGACTCTAAAGTGAGAAATTGTTGCTCATGTACCAAATGTATAAATTAAATTTCGAGCCTAAGTCCTCAATTTTGTTTTTATTATAAAAGGGTGATTAAACATTTACAAATACCTTTTAACAATTTCAGTTGCTAACCATTGCTATAGTTTTTTATGTCACTTATCATTAGTGTTTTGTGATTCATATCAACACAAATAAATCTTGATTATACAGATATAAAACTCTAGAATTTTATTATTCTTTTGTAATTTTAATAGGATCTCATGCCAAAATGTTATAGGAATGAAAAGTTGGTTTTTAAGAATGAGTATTTAGAATAATGACTGAAGACTTATTTGTTCACCAAAATATACACCACAGTTAATATCATGTGATTCTACATTTTTAGTATTTTGTAGTACCTGATAAACTTTGCAACTGGAAACATGCTGGGATTGCATAAAAAATTTAATAAAAAACCAAATAGCATTTTATACTAGCTTACACATGTTGTCAATGGGGGATATTAAATAATACTTATTTTTGCATCTGCAAATATAATTTAACATGAGTTACACTATGTATTTGCCTCTTGTGTTAAAGAAAAGGATAGAATATTTTTGCTAATTATAAATATTTAATATGAAATTAGCACTTTAAAACTTTTATGGTTCTATCACAGTCTAGTTCTTTTTTTTAAAATATATTTTTATTGATTTCAGCGAGGAAGGAAGAGGGAGAAATAGAAACATCAATGATGAGAGAGAATCATTGATTGGCTGCCTCTTGCATGCCCCATACTGGGGTCAAGCCTGCAAACTGGGCATGTACCCTTACCTGGAATCAAACCTTGACCTCCTGGTTCATAGGTCAATGCTCAGCCGGGCTTTTTTTCTACTTGACTGTTTAATCAATCTTTCATAAGAGTTTGTGTAGATTATTTTTTAGATTTAAAGAAATAAGTGAAAATGTTTCAAAATCTGCACTTGTAAGGCAAGTTATTTGGTGCTAATAATAGATCATGCTGGTTAGAGGACCAACAGAGATATGTGATTTTCATTTTAATATATAATTTTTATGGATAACTATTTTATAAAGTTTGAAAGAAAAATACAGATTTTAGAAAAATATTTTGATGGCTCAAGTCACAAGAACAATATTTGTTGCTTGTTATACTCAACTGAATTTCTTTTAAATGTTGAAAAGTGGTAGCCAGATTTGAAGTGTGACATGGCAGAGAGTCTATTTCTAGCAGACTAGTATTTATCTACTATTACTTTTTCATTTACATTTTTCTTGTTTTTCTGCTACAGATGGCATAGATATTAGCATATCTAATATAAAATTGAAAGAAAAATCACCTCTAATGAGCCTACCGATTGTAGTAGTGATTTCACTTTCATATATAGATATCTGAATATATGTATTTGAAACATGTTTACATATTAATTCATTGCATGAAACACCACTTAAATAGGGCCAATCAGTTAATGTATTGATTAATGACATATTAGATGATTAATATAAAATGATTGTGATGCAGATTGGAGCTGATATTAAACTAAGCATTCCCAGATTTTTCTTTTTTACATTTTTACTATGTATCTCAGAAAATCAAACCCTAAAACGAATATGGCCTCTTATCTGAATTTACTTTACTTATCTATATCTACTCCTAGCACGTCCTAGACGTGATATACCCATAGTGGTCCATAATGAGGAAAGTCAGCCAAAGAGAATATGTAATGCTTTCAATTTCATGAAATGAATTTCCTGATTGAAAAGAGTAAATTCACATTGTTTTATGCCCACATGCACACTTCCATAATCTGTAATTAAAAACATTTTGTAAAATACATTATCCATTTTCTAGCCTATGACAGATCTACTTAATTTAGTTTAGGTATGAAATTGGTCGCATTATTGTTCTTGTTACATTTACAGCCATGAGACAGACTTGTGGTTCTTCAACAGCTGTGCAGAGCAGAGACGTAAATTTAAGGTAAATGCCATTGCTTTGCTATCTTAGATGAATATTAATATATAACATTGTAATCACTTCCATTGTTGTAGATTAATATCTAATATAAGGTTCTCTTTTTCAATAGGCAATTTAAATTAATTTTTTAAATAATTCTGTGTTAGTTTAAGAATGGAGTACTTAAAAGCAAAAGTGAATTAAACTTAAGAATCTTATTCTGAGTCTGACACAAACTAGTAATATAGGTTTGAGGAAGTCACTCAACATCTTTAAAAGATAGACATAGGGCTAACTGATGAATAACATGGAATATTCTATGATTAAAGATTTATTTCATTTTCTAATCCTCACCCAAGGATATGTATTTTATTGATTTTAGAGAGAGAGGAAAGGAGAAAAAGAGATAGAGAGAAACATGGACATGAGAAAGATGAGAAACATTGATTAGTTGCCTCCTGTAAATGCCCAACCAGGGATCAAACCCACAACCTGGGTATGTGCCCTGACCAGAATCGAACTAGAGACCCTTTGGTTCCTGGGATGACATTCCAACCAACTGAGCCACATTAGCCAAAGTTTATTTCATTTTTTAAAACTAAGTGATAGGTATCTTCCTTGAGAATAGCTGTACTTTGTTGGATATTAGCTTATGGGTTAAGGGTTATGTTTATGTATTTGTTCTTACTTACAAAGGACTTTAAAAACATACCATAGCAAAAAAATAATGCTTTGATATCAAAGTATTAAATCTTAGGTGTATGGAAACCATTGTGCAAGTATTAATTTATATAACATCTAAGTAAGTTTTGTTTCGTTTAGTGCCTTGAAATAATTTTATAAATTGTTTTGAAGAAAAATCTAAGTTACACAAAGAATTATTTTACCTATATATTTACTTTAATAATCTACATTAAAATACGTTGTCATAAAATACAGTTTAACAAATTTCTACCTTCCTCTAATTCTTCAGTGCAAAATGTTAAAATTATCAACAGCAGACAATCAATAAGTTCTGCAGCAAACTAATAAGCGTTTCTAAAATTTTCATTCTAGGGGAATAAAACCCAATAAAGTGCAAAATCTATAAATAATGAAGTTGAATGTATAAATAATAAAAATAAATATATCTTTGGGATATAGAATTGGGCATCAGTAAATATGTTTTAGGAAATTGTCAAAATGCATTTATACAGTGGTAATGAATGAATTTAAATATTTCCTTTTCAACATTAAGTTCTGGTTTCTAGTATAGAAGAATTAGAGAGAAGCAAAAACACATTCTGTTTCAAATACTGAAAGCAACATAATCAAGAAATTTGTGACATGGATTTGACTAGCTGCATAATACTAAGAAAAACATTTTAAAGATGTTTTTTGTTATCTATATTTTCTCTATCAAAAACAAGCAGTTAATCTAAAACACTGTTTTGTATCATACATTTTGAAAGAATTTAATTTAAAAACTATTAACAAGGATAGACTATGCCTTGTGTGGTCCTGATTTTCCCATTCCAGTAAAAGAACATTTCCCTCCCCCCCGCCTTTATTTTTGCTGAGAGAGAGAGAGAGAGAGAGAGAGAGAGAGAGAGAGAGAGAGAGACCGATTGGTTGTCCCACTTATTTTATGCATTCATTGGTTACTAAAGAACTGTTCTTAAAGGGCTGCATATAATAGGCAATTTTACAAGAATGTGATAGAATAAAATCTTTCTTAAAAATATTATGATGTTGCCACCTGTGGCCAGCTGCTCAAGGCTGACACCCTGTGGAGGACAGTCTAGGTTATCCAGTCTATCACTGCTAAGTGTGCTTGGGTGGAAAACTTGCATATGATCTAGGCGAAAGAACATATGTTTTTTATCTGAATTCTACCTTTGCCCTTAATTAGTAGGACTTTGGGTAGGGTAACTTGATCTCTTGGGGCCTGTTTTCCCATCTCTAAAATGGGAATGAGGATACTCACTTTGCAAGGTTGTTGTGAAGATTAAAAAGAACATAATATGAAGTAAGCAGCATAAATCCTTGTGGTTCTGAAGTAGTATTTTCCCTTATGATCATGCTCAGGAAGTTTATATTTAACCCAAAGTTATGATAAACATTCTACCATATGGTTCCTTTTATTTGACTATAATTTTTATTATTTATTACTCACAATTTATAAGAAAACAACAGTGAGTATTTTAGGTACTATTATAGTACCTTCCCCTCCTATAGACACACTCACAACATGTATACTTTACGCTAGCCTATCATAAACTTATATTTTAATGTTTGTTTGCTTTTTCTACTAGATTGTGAGCTCTATGACAGCAGGCAGCATGGTATCATATAGTATATTTTAGGGCCTATCACAATAACTGGTGAATAATAGAACTCAATAAATAATTGTTGAAACAATGAATGAGGAGGAGATTGTGCTGAGGGGAGACTGTACTGAGGGGAGTAGGTAGGAGGAAAACCCTTTCATTTGTTCAGTGTAAATTGATTATCATATGTAATAGCCTCAGGGACTTATGATTTAGTTGAGGAGATAGTAAGGCTTATATACAAATGTCAGGTCACAGTGGATGTGCTATAGGAATGCAGAGGGCAGAAAGTGCTATAAGCATTAAAAAATAAAATATTCCTTCTGGCCCAAGTGATCAGGGAAGGCTTGTGGAGAGGTAGCATCTCTGTTGAGCTTAAAGAAAGGGAATTTGGTAGATAGAACATTTTTAATGGAGATCTTTGAAAAGATGTCATCAAAGATGCAGAGATAGGACATTGTGAGGTCCAGTTTAACAGGCAAGAGTAAGTAATTTGCTTTGACCATCATAGAGATGTCATGCCAGAGGAATAATGAGGGTTTCAGGACTTTATCAACAGCTGTATAGAGATTGATGTGCTGCACTAATGAGTTTGTACTTTATGGTTTAGATAGCAGGAGTTATTAAAGTTTTTTGATAAGAGAGTGATAAAAATCAAACTGGTATTTTATAAAGATCTACTTCACAATGTGGCATGGGAATGGAGATTTCTGAAAAAAATAATTTACAAAGAAGAGGTCAGTAGCATCCACAACTTTTTTAGAGCAAGAAGAGAACAGGAGCAGAAGAAAGAAAAGAGGGGAAAAGAAGAATCAAATTAGCATTTATTTTGTCAAGGAAGGTTAAGGAAAGGAAGCGTTTTGAAAAGATGGGACTTGTAAGCCATATCAAGAAAAGTCCATGAGAATGAGCGTTTTCATGCATGCAATGTTGAATTTCAACGTTGGTGATTTTTAATCCCTCTCTTTTTCATTTGCCATTAACTCTTAGGATCTCCAATATTAAATTGATCAATAATCAGTAATAAGTGGGGGAAATCTTACTTTAGCATCATTGTTATATACAAAAAGGAGAATCAATAAATGTACTTTTGCTTCTCAGACTGCTCGGTCTCCAATAGTGTAAGTAAATGTATATTGCATATGTAATACAGAGGGTTTCCATAAATTAAATATGGAAGAAAGCTTCTTTGTAGGAGGTCAAATTTCCTTTTTTCTTATTCAAGCACTCGCTTCTTTGTGTAATCCATTAGGATTTTAAGTATATATTTCCTTAATTTCTCTACCTTAACTAAAAGGAGCAGAAAAAAAGAAAGACACATTCATAGTGGTAAGGGAGCTCTCCGTAGGGTTTAAGACTTAGGCTGTGAATTTTGTCTTAAGATGTTGGGAGGTGTACAAGCTAAATCGAATGACAAAGTGAAGTATGTGATTAAAGAAAAAAAGTGAAATTACTTTGAAATTCACTTACATTTAAGGTTCATTGTGTTATCTCTGTGGATTCTATTCATGCCTTCCCATCATCCCGCACTCTACATTTTACTTGGTTATCTTAAAATTTCTCTGCTAACTTCACCTTTTCTACTGCATTTTTCTTCCTTTATCATTCAGTTCTTTTTTTCTTATATAATCTTGTCCATTTTACCTAACCACTTCATTCCCATATTGAGAGGAGAGTAACTTTAAATGCCTTTAATTATTTAATTCTATCTTGGACCTAAAAGATATTCTAGCATATTATTTTACTAACAAAATAGCAAAACTGAGCTACTTCTTCGAATACAGTGTCCAATATTTAATTTTTATCTTGCCCCAAGATTACTTCCCTTAATGCTGTTTTAGGTTTTAGTATGAATACAACTCTACTCTCAAATATCTCAATCCTTAGCAGGATTTGAAGAATTTCATTTAGTGCTAGAAATCTCTTGTTACTCGTGGCATTTATAGGTGGCTCTGTTAAAGTTACCATCAGAATGTATTCATCACTTCTTAGATCCTTTTGTCAGACTTCCTAGAACACCTATTACAAAATGAATGTTCAAACTGGAAGTGGCAGGGATGACTGTATTAAAAGGCCAGGTTTTTTTTGGTCTTTTTTTTTAAAGCAGTCTTAGGTGGTGCTGATTGTGATTATTTTAATGATGCTGAATTTGGAAGCATGGCATTTGAAATGATCAAACAAAAGTGTAATACATTGTTCTTTTAAAAATATTTTATTCATCCTACCTTAATTTGAAAATAATATAAGCTTATTAAATGACTCAAACATTATTTTAAGTTAAATTATAGTTGGACACTAAGTTATTTTCCCAAAGGCACTTAATAAATATTAATACATTGTTATAGTATGGTAGATGTTTTTAAAGATGAAAATTAATTTCTTCCTCTGATTAGATGAGGAAGAAACCACTCATGAGAACTAATTGTAGTAGACTCTTGACATTCACAAGGCATGCATCCTGAAATCTTCATGAACCCTCAAATTCAGGAAATGCCCAGTTAAATAAAATGGAGAGGTCCTTATTCTGAATCAAGCTGCCATTGTAACACAGTTAACCACTTGCCAACTTTTTATAACATTTACTTCATGATCAATGTCACCTTTTAAAATGAAACAATTGTTTTTATATCTACCTACATAGGTGAGACTAGGTAGAGAACAGAAAAGGTACATTAGCGATAGAACAGTGTAGAGGAGTGGATGTTTAGTTTATATGTGTGAGAAGCCAGTAATTTAAAGATTAGATGGGCCTCCCAGCACGCTTGATTCCATTTCACGTCTTGCCAAATTACAGAGGTGTAATGTCTTGGCATTTTGGGGTAATTTGAAAAAAATCAGACCACAGCTCTACTTTTGTGAATTTTAAAGGTCTGCACTGCTAGATCTTGCAATATAATATCTATGAAGGAAATCCAAAATGACCAAACAGGTTTCCCCTACCTTTCTTGATGATGTTTTATATGAAAAATAGAGAGAAGCACTCAGTATTATTACTAATATTTTTCTCCTTCTTGGTTGTAAATCTCCAATGACATCAATAGATTACCTGGAGTACTCCTTAAGAGTAAAAGTTGCCTGGCATGGTTTTCAAGGGGATGGGGAAGGCAGTGTGTTGAGTATGAAGAGACCTCACAGAAATTCAGTAACTTATTCTTTGATTATTGACTGGTTGTTCCAGACATTTTGAGCTTGGTATTTTATCCCCCAAATTACAGAGCTGCAGTTTAGATTTCATTCACAGTCGAAGCTTTTTGAATCACATCCAGCTTGACTAAAAGTATTTGGTGTGTATGTGTGTGTGTTTTAAGTTTTTGTTGTTTGATCATGCCAATAGTTACAGTTTTATCAATATAGATATAGAACCTGTAGTATCTAGTAGTTAAGCATTTTGATAACACACAAAAGAGACAGAAAATTCCCTTGCACAGTATATGAATTCTTGCACTTCCAATGCTAACATTTGCATTGCTTTACAACTGTCACCTTAATATCTTCTACTGCCAGTGCTACTGAACTTCTCAAATGACAGACCAAGGAACACTGAACATTAAGATGTGTTGACATGAGGAAAATCTGTTGTCTCAGAAAAACTGTAGTAAATTCTTCAATAGATTATGTTTGTAAAAACAAAAAAGAAAACACCGAGAATGCAATCATTCTATATTTCACCTTCTTCCCATAGAGAGAAGCATGTGATAGACATTTAAAACATTTAACTACTGGTTAACTTATGAATGAAGTTTTATTTTCACAAAAACCTGGGGAATATTTAAAGTTTTCCTTTATTCTGGGAGAACTTTTTCCCCCTAAAAACCATCACCATTTTCCTACACACAGTCTTAAAAGTTCATTTAGACCAATAGTTTTTAAGTCTACGATGTTACTTGAAAATCTTTTTTAAATGGAGAATCTTGGGTCCACCCTAGATCATTGAGTTAAAATTACTGGGGATAAGACCTTGAAAAATCAAAATACTTTAAACTCTCCAGGCGATTGTAATGTAGCTGGTCTACCAAGTATTATGTAGGAAACTTGAACTACTCTTATACAATAGGAAGTTGTGTAATAAAAAGTACTAAATGTAAATTCTCTTATTAATATACTAGAAGCCCGTTGCACGAAGTTTCGTGCAATAGACTTTCCTTCACCTGGCTGCCGGCACCAGTTTTCCACCAGCAGCAGTTTTCCTCTGGCCACCCGCCGATCAGAGCGCCTCCCGCCAGCACGATCTGCCACCCCGAGAGGAACTCCGATCGGGAGGCGCTCTGATCGGTGGGTGGCCAGAGGAAAACTGGTGCTGGCGGAAAACTGGTGCTGGCAGCCACGCAATCGGCCACCCAGAGTTCCGCCACCAGCGTCTTCCGCCGGCCCCATGGGTCCTGCCCCCCCCCCCCCCCCCCCCCCCCCCCCCGCTCCTACTGCCAGCCAATCGGCCACCCTGAGTCCCGCCCCCCGCACCTCCAGCCGGCCCAATCGTGGGCGCAGCGGAGTGATACAATTTGCATATTACCTTTTTATTATGAAGGATTGTGTAATTTTCTTTCTCTGAGACTCCGTTTTCCAACCAACACAATGAAAATAACTGCACTAGAGATACCTTAGGTTCCTTACAGATCCAATAGTCTTTAAATCTCACCCCTGCATTTTGTTTTGTTTGTTGTTTATTTGTTTTTTATTTTGTTTTGTTTTTTATATGGCTTTAAATCTGAGTTAGTCCCCCGAGCAGGTTTCTTGAGTTCTCTCTCTCCCCCTTCTTTACAGGATCATTTGCAACAATATTGTCAGTATTTTATATTTACTATCATTGGTTCTCATATAAAATTATCAGTAATGAACTCACTCCATGTTCACCTTTGATTTTTTTAAAAATAATATCTGCTTTCTAAAGACCTACTTGTATGTCCATTATGCCCAATTGGCCTCTTTTTAGATATTAAAAACCTTAATAAAAAAACTCATTGTCTTCCAATATGTCTGCTGTGATGGCCCTGGCATGCTGATCTCACTGTCCGCCACCCACTTTTTACTCTTTATATGAGCAGCAATGTCACACTCCTTACAGTTCCTCGAACTTCGCTTCATGTCGCATGTCTTCTCTTTTCTCAATAGTCCTTCTCTGCCTTCCCATCTAGAAAACTTCTGTGCAGCTTTAAAATTTCCATTGCCAACTTTCTGTGAATTCCTTTCTATATATTGTTTCTATGACATACATACCTCTGTTCTTGTATTCACCACAGTTACTAGTAATCATAATTACTATAATCTTCCTGTGAATGATTCACCTTCACCCAGTTGGTTTTGTATAAATGTGTGGAGTCCATAGACCATTGTTAGTCTACAATCCTACCAAGTTCTTCCTTTCCCTTAGGCTCCAGATGTGTTTCTTTAGTCACCTCCTGGTGCATCTCAATCCAGATCAGCTTCCTTCAAACTGAAATTATTTATTTTTCCCATCCTTAATCAAATTTTCCTAATCCTATTAATTTTTCCTAATCCTAATCCTATAGCCTCCAGCTGTAAACCCTCCTCATCTGTTATGTTTATCTGCCCTAAAGGAAAAATTGTCCTGTTCTTTCACCTCTCAGCACAGCCATCATACACCAGATGCATTATAATCATGATTTAATCTTGACTGCTGTCTAAGCATTCTGTTTATTCATTCATCCACATGCATTTACAGGTTGTTTCTTTTATGCCAGGCACTTTGGAGGGCAATATAAACCATAAGAACTTTGATACCTACTTTCTTTGTTATTATTCCTCCATTTAATTAAAAGTTAATTCCCACCCTTACCCCTTATCTAGTTTCCAAACTTCTTTGCATACTTTAAGGCCCTAATTCCTAGAGTCTTTTCTAACTTTTCAAAGATAAATAATCCCTCACCTATGTATAGTTCCAGAATCTGTGCCATACCTTTATTTTCCTACATGTATTAGTTACAAAGATAGATTATACTATATTTTATTGTAATTATTGACTACTTCTCTAGCTCATTCTCAGACTATACTGGTAAACCCTTGGAGGTCAGAAATTACATTTTATTCCTAATACAATGTTTGACTTAGCACATATTAGATGCTAAATAAATCCTTGCAAAATTGAATTAAATTATGCAAATTAAATTTCTCCTTTGTCAGAATACATCTAGGGTATTATTTCTCTTCAACCTGATAAAGCAAGTGTGAAATTATGGTATTTACCAGTTTTCTGTGTTGTATAGAAAGTAACTTAAAATCAGCCATTAATATCATTAGAAGACATGATTTAAATTGTATTATCCACACCCTCTCACATTATTAATATATCCTGTCTTTGCTAGTTAGGCAGTCTATTTATGAACTACTTCAACTGATTCCTTTTCCTGTGTAGAAAATATATATTATATTTATTTAACAATAACAATTATTTATTCTGTTATCTTTACTCGAATATTGTCTTTCTTGATTCTATCTCTTAGTCTATTAATTTTATATATAAATAAATATTTTGCTTATAATAACCCTTCAACTCCTACCTAGTTTGATACTTTTTAAAAACGAATCCTCACTGGAGGATATTTTTCCAATTGATTTTAGAGAGAGTGAAAGGGGAAAGGGAGAGGGAGTGTGAGAGAGAGGAGCTCGGGAGAGAGAGAGAGAGCAGAGGGAGAGAGAAACATCAATGGAAGAGAGCCTTCCATAAACACCTCAATAAGGGTGAGGAAACTGCAACCCAGGAATCAACCCTTGACCAGAATCAAAGTTTATTGGGCTGATGTTCTAACCCATGAGCAACACGGGCCAGGGCTAACTTTTACTAAGGAACTGGAAGTAAGATGTTTGCTTAATAAAATGATATTGGAAATGTACAGGATTTCTCAAATATTATTAAAGAACTATACTTTCGACATGATGTATAATTTTTTCTAAATCTTTATTGTTGAGAGTATTACAGATGTCCTCTTCTATTCTCTGCATGGCCCCCCTCACCCTGTTCTGACCCTACCCCATGTCTTCATCACCCTACTCTCTGTGTCTATAGGTAAGATCTTTGGTTAATCTCTTCCCTCCTCCCTCACCCCTTCCCTCTGAGATTCATCAGTCTGTTCCATGCTCCATGCCTCTCATTCTGTTTTATTCACCAGTTTATTTTGTTCATTAGATTACTTGTTCGTTTGTTTTGATTTTTAGATTCGATTTTTGATAGATATGTATTTGTTGCCATTTTATTGTTCTTCTTCTTCTTCTTCTTCTTCTTCTTCTTCTTCTTCTTCTTCTTCTTCATAATACTCATCAACATTTCATGTAATACTGGTTGGGTGGTAATGAAAACCTTTAGTGTTTTCTTATTTGTGAAGCTCTTTATCTGACCCTCAATTCTAAATGATAGCTTTTCTGGGTAGAGTAATCTTGGTTGGAGGTCCTTTCTATTCATCACTTTGAATATTTCTTGCCACTCCCCTCTGGCCTGCAAAGTTTCAGTTGAGAAATCAGCTGACAGTCATATGGGCACTCCCCTTTAGGTAACTAACTGCTTTTCCCATGCTACTTTTAAGGTTCTCTCTCCATCTTTAACCTTTAGCATTTTAATTATGATGTGCCTTGGTGTGGGCCTCTTTGGGTTCCTCTTATTTGGGACTCTCTGTGCTTCTTAGACTTGTAAGTCTATTTCTTTCACCAGGTAGGGGAAGTTTTCTGTCATATTTCTTCAAACAGGTTTTCAATCTCTTGCTCTCTCTGTCCTCCTTCTGGCACCCCCATAATGTGAATGTTGGTATGCTTAAAGTTGTCCCAGAGGCTCCTTACTCTTTTTTCATATTTTTGGATTCTTTTTTATTTTTGCTCTTCTGATTGGTTGTTTTTTGCTTCTTATATTCCAAATCATTGATTTGATTCTCAGAATCCTCTAGTCTACTATTGAATCCCTGTTAATTGTTCTTTATTTCATTTAGCTTAATTTCTGACTGGTTCTTTTCCATGTCATTGATATTCTCACTAAGCTCCTTGAAAGTCTCACTAAATCCCTTGAAGCTCTCATGAAGATCCCTGAGTAACCCTATAACCATGGTTTTGAACTCTGTATCAAGTAGTTTGCTTGTTTTCATTTCTCTCATTTTGACATGATTCTTTGTCTCCACATTTTTGGCTGCTTCCCTGTGTTTGTTTCTGTGTAATAGGTTGAGCTGCTATGTCTCCTGGAATGGGTAGAGTGGCCTTGTGTAGTAGGTGTTCTGTAGGGCCCAGTGGCTCAACCTCCATGGTCACCTGAGCTGGACACTCCAGGTGCACCCCTGTGTAGGCTGTGTGCACAGTCTTGTAGTTGAGCCTTGGTTACTGTTGGCATCTCTGGGAGGAGTTTACTTCCAGGCCAATTGGCTGTGAGGACCAGCTGTGACTACAATGGGAGTGCTGCTGTACAGGAGGCTGGGCCTAGCTATGAAGCAAGGCAGGCTGGTGCTAGTGCCGGGTCTTGGGCTTTTTATTGCTAGGTTTGGGTCATGCTGTGATCAGCTGCAGCTTGTTTGAGAGATTTTAGGAAAGTCTGAAGCCTGAGCCAGGACAGGCCATTCATATGGAAAAGCTGCTATAAACAGCTTGGGTGGGGCTTATTGGATGGGACGGGGTCTCAGGGAATCTCCAGGGTGGAGCTAACAGTGTGCTCCAGGGTGATTGGGACTCCACTGTGGTTACCAGTCATCCCTGCAAGAGGGGAGGTCCCATCATGGGAACAATGACCCCTGCTAGCACCCCTGTCTGGGAGGAAGCTGCCCCTGAGTTCCTGCCCTGATGTGAGACAATCCAGTTCTTCCCCATATATGTCTGGGTCCCTCAGAGCTACCCAGTACTGGATCTCAGATGTATCCAGTTTGAGTGCGTTCATGCACCCCTGGCTCTTTTAAAGGAACAGCTGGATCTCCAGCAGCCTCTGTGTCACTCAGCCACAATCCCTGCTGGTTTTTACAGCCTGTAGTTACAGGGACTTCTCTTCCCAGCTCTGGGAGCCTAAAATGGGGGTCTGGTATGGGGCTGAGACCTCTTGCTCCTCACGGGCGGCCTCCACAAAGACTATCTCCCTCCTGATTAAAACGCGGCACACGTAGGTGTTGAACAAGCCCATTCCATGCCTCACCCCTCCTCCCAGTCTCAATGTGCTTTCTTCTTTACTTCTCTAGCTGTAGGACTGCCCTTCAGCCACATTTCAGTCGGTTCTAAATGATGGTTGTGAATGTGTAATTTTTAAGTTAATTATATCTGTTGCTTTATCCATGTGAATTTTGGATATTCCCACTAAAATACTATCTAAATTTACTATGGAATTTATCAACTGCTCTACTTGGGAATTTAGATATACTGGCCTTGCGATAAATAAATTCCACACACAGAAAGTCCAGATTTGGCTGGTAGAGCTGCTCAAGGATGACACAAAAGACCAACATTCCTTTTAGCCTCCTGCTCTGCCTCTGTGTGGCCTTCATCTTCATGTTCATCAGGTGACCACCACTTCTCCAGACATCATGCTCCTGTTTCAGGGAGAAAGAAGGGAATGGCAAAATAGAAATAACTGCACATCAGATGAATCGCTCTCCCACCCCCACCCCCGGCTTTAATGGCAAGCTTGCCTCACACAGAGGCTTCTATTTTCATCTCATTGGCCTGAACCGTACCATGCGAACACTCATCACTTTAGCTGAGATTGTGAAGCTGTTTTATCAGGCACTTTGTCACTGAACAAAGTTTGGGTCCTTTTGGAAGAGAAGGGAATAATGAATTTGGGGAGAGGCAGCTAACAGTGCCTACCCCTGACAGTTTACCAAAGGTATTCTTACCAACACATGGACCTGAGGGATATGAGAAAAGAGATTTTATGACATTAGATACTTTAGTGACAAGGTTTTCTTGGGCTTTTTTTCTTTCAGGAAATTTAGAAATGCACAAGCCTATGTATTAAGGTGTCTACATGTCAGTGGGTTTTAGGGCTTTATTCTGTTTTGGTATTTTTAATGATAACTAAGATGTTACTAAGTGCTTCACATATATTCAGTATGAGAAAAAGCAGCATGCACAGTAAACTGCGCAAGGTGATTCTGCAAGAAGTCACTGCGGAGGTTGGTGGCTGCTGGAGCTGCCGAGGTTTCAGTAAGGAGACATGGTTGTGTTTGTCAAATAGAGAAACACAAGGATGGTGGAGAACGCAGTCATAGAAGACACGTTTTAAACAAGTTGAGGTCAGAAAAAAAATTTTCATTTGGCTGTTGCAGATCAGTTTCTGGTATTGCTGTAAAACCTGTAAAAGTCCCAACGTTTCTTCCACCAACAGTGAAGATAGAAGACATATCCCATAATCTTCCTGTATTTCTTGCAATAATCTGTATGATAAACAGCTACACTAAAATAATAGCTACTCTGTGGGGCATGGAGAAGAAGTTCCCAGGAATCTTTCTAGCTCTCCCTCACCTCCAGCCCCACGGGCACATCTTGGGGTCCTGCTGTGTCCCGGCTTTCAGCCATTTTGTTCTGATTGATCATTTATCCACACATAAGCTCCGAAATTGGTTATTACTATCCCTTTTAGCTTGTCTTTCCTCCCTTCCTTCCTTCCTTCCTCCCTCCCTCCCTCCCTCCCTCCCTCCCTCCCTCCCTCCCTTCCTTCCTTCTTTCCTTCCTTTCCCTTCTTCCTGGTGTTCCACCTTTAGGCCCCATGGAACCCCTTTGTTAAATACTGGAACATTTAATCAATATGTCAAATGCAGAGATACAAATATGTGCAGTAAAAAGACTCAGTCATTTCTGATTGATGATTTCCAAATCTTTAAGTACACCAGAGTATTTGTTGGAAGCAGTGTTCATTAAATCCTCAAGTTTCTCATGTAACACTGATAAAATAAAAGGCTGACTCAATGCTAAGAGGCATGTCACCATCACTAAAGAGTCACAATGTCATATACATACAAATTGCTTTAGAAGAAACACCAGTTGGACCAGCTGACAGTGAGGAATATTTCTTAAGAACCAAATTAGAAATGATAACTTACGCCATTGATATTATATTTGGCATTCCCCGTCAATAATTTCTAACACTGCTAGACTATAGCAGAGATGGGTAATATATTTCTCCCACACACACCTTTTTGCTTGCTATTCTATTCAAGTAGATATTTACTTAATAAAAGGAAAGTTTAGGAATAAAATAGATATAAGTCAAAAGCCTACACTATAGAATTTTATATGAAACAAATGATTATCATGCTCTAGTGGAAAAACCACAAGCTAAAAAAAAGCAGCAGTAAGATTTGAAAACTGGTTTACAGTACTTCTGTGTATTAAATTTACATCCTCAGTCAATCACTCCATCAAGAAACAAGACTAATAGCCCTCCGTGTGTGAGGCACTTTGCTGGGTAGACAGCAGGTACCATAGGGGATTCAAAAACATTCCTATCCTCAGGGAGTTGACAGTCTGCCTAGATAAAAATTCAGGATAATTACCCTTTTTCTAAGCCATTTAAAAAATTCAGTGGGTTAAGGAAAAAAAAATACCTGACAATTATGGATTTTTAGAGCATTCTATGGAATAAATTGGGTGTTTTGTTTTTTTTTCTCTCTAAGTGTTTAGTCAATCAGCCATCACTTGTAGACTGAGAAGAATAAGGTTTTCTTCATATTTGTGCCTCCTGATACTTTTTTGTGGTTCTATGAAATTTGTTTAGGTCTAAATTCCAGGATCAAAGAGGGATATTGAAGTGTGGAAAGAAGTATAAGGATAACAAGTAATATAATTGAGATGATGAAAGAGAAAATAGGAGAGCCGATCATAAAGTGGTTTACCAGATTGCAAAGGAGAAAGGAGAAAAAAAACATTTTAATAATTTTCTCACATTATTCCAAGGGTAGCAGACCTTTGTCTTTATGCATTACTGAGACTAAAGCAAGAGTAATAAATTCTTTGTTATCTTAAGAAAAATCAGGGTACTTATAAGCTGTAACTTCATTTCCTTTGTGTAAGTTTTTAAGAGTTAACATATTTTATGAGAAATGTTTATAACTATTGTCCTAAGCTCTATTTTGTGCATAGGTAGCCTTATATTGAGTGATTATTAAAGCAATGTGTACTTGCAAATTAAGTCAGACAATAAGAAAAGCATGAACAATTGAAATTCACCTAAATTTCAACCTCCTAGTGATCATGTTAACACACACACACGCGTGTATTTATGTGCATGTATGTCTGCATTCATGTGGCATCATCATGCCAGCCTAGAAATGAATGTAATTTCATATTTTATAGTTCTTTTAAAATTAAAGATTCATTTGTACATCTGTTCTTTGGAGTATAGCTTAGTTTAGGACCATAGCAAAGCATGTACATGTTGTAAATGATCTGTTGGTGTTCCGTTGATTCTTTGTAATAAAGGTAAGAGGCCTGACTCTGTGGCGTATGGGAGAGGCTTTGGGTTCAAGGACTGACTCCAGCACTCACCAGCTGTGTGGCCTTGGGGAGAGCAGTCCATGGGGCAGCCTCATTTTCTTTTTCTGTCCATTGAGAAGATGACTCCTTCTCTAGCTCTAAAAATTTATTATCCTGATGCTTTATTTTTAGGAAAAGTATATGCCTTTCAGTAGCTCTACATTTACAAAAAGTTGGCTCTCTTTACATGTTACATGTTAAAAAGCTTTTAACTTTATTAATGAATTACTTTTTTTCCTTAACAGCAAAAACAAAAAGAAACAAACTCACTTTAAAATTTGGGAACTTGTAACTCCTTTATGGAGGTTAAATTATTCTGATATTTAGAAAAGGTGAATTTTTTTATAATTTATACAATGTGCATATTTATTACATACAAGTATAGTTTTCATTTCATCATGTTCCACATGCCCCATGACATACATGCCAGCTTATTTACTTGGGGTACTTTTCTGTATGTGCAATTATGTATGTAAGGTTTTTAATGAAGAAAAATCAAATAAGGAATATTTAGAAATATAATTATGTAGAGGTCACAACTAGGAAAATTGCTTTTCTTACAATCACTAAAACTTGGTTTTATTGCCTAAGTTATATAGTAATAGAAATTATTTGTATATTCCTAGAGCAACTACTCTTGGTTCTCAGTAAGAATTTGCAATGTTTATCTAAATAGAAAATAGTTATTTTAGTCAATTTTGAAACTGTTTTCTAGTACATTTGAATCCATGAGTTGAAATAGTTAAGATGAATATGGTATGAAAGAAACAACTTTAAAATATTCCTTAGTAAAATGTTTGTTCCTGTTCATTTATCATAATAGCTGTTATTCATTCAAAACAACATCCACGAATTATGGGAAGGGATATAGATTTTGAGGCAGAATACCTGGACCATAACACTGTCACAGGTTATGAGAACTTGGGTAACCCCCCTATCTCTCCTGAGGCTCATATGTGGTGAGAGTTGCTAAATAATACACATGAAAATGCAATAAAAATATAAATGGCAATATTCTTTTAGAATTTTTTTCTATAAAATGAAAACACATAAAAATAGAATTCTGAATGACATACTGAACTAAGAATTCACACATTTAATGTTTACATATTCAGAGGTCAACAGCATATAAATAAACAGGTTTTGTTTCCTGCTGCAGTTCATTACTGTGCACACTCTCATTCATTTTCCAGGAAATAAATGACACTTTTAGAAAGCTCTACATTCACTTTCCATTCATAATAGAAGATTAAAGGAAGTCAGTTTTGTTGACACATTACAATGGGATTTTACATTCCACCAGTTAAAATCTAGCTGAATTATTTAAATACAGGAAGTAGAAGAATATGTAACAATAATCAACTGAGTTCCTTTCTAATGGCACTGGGTATGTGTGTGAATACACAGAAATACTAGCTGGCTCCTTTAAAAGATGAAAGTAAATTTCTGCTTGTTAAATTCAAATATACGTTTGTTAAAATATACACAGAACCCAACTTAGAAAAGATGTTCCAAAGGTGCCACAGTTATCACGTGTGCAAACACACTGCAGAGGATGTGCAGACTTTGGTTGATTCTCCATTAATGTGGCTACTGTTGATTCTCTGATTATTTTTCTGTTTGGATATTTTTAGATATATCTTTTCTTAATTTTTTTTTCTGTGTAAATAAAATACATTATTTAGAAAATATTTCCACAGACAAAAATCAGTAAGACCATAGGTCAATAACAGAGGAGGCCACAAATGTAAGGGATAGCATTATTTGATATTACGCTTATTCCTCTAATTAATATTAGCCAAATAAATATGAGGACCTCTACAAAACTTTATCAATTTCTTAAAATCAGGAGACATTTAAAAAATAAAATATTAAAAAAAATAAGATGTGTGCATTACTGTTTGGAACACACACATACCCATTGAGATTAGTGTGATATGATTTGTCCCACAGCTGCTTCAAATTAAGAACAGGTGTGGAAGACAGATTATGCAAATACTCATATTAATGTAATTGTCAAATTGGTGTGTTTACCATTGTGATTTTAAAGAGTAGACTGTACTCCTATTTTAAATGTAAATTAGCTTCATTCTTGAGAGCATCTATTGGTAATGAAATTTGGTCCTGGCTTAGAAATGAATAATTTCCAATAGACAGTAACATAATTTTAAAATTTGATGTTTTCTTCCAGTAAACTCTTTTATATATAGAAAATTGCAATTCTGTGTTATTTTTAGTACTTTTATGTGTGTATTGTCATGGTGGTTTTGTGAAAGTTTGAGTTGATTCTGGATTGGGCTGCTATTTGTTTTATTGTGATTGCTACAATAGCCTTTTATCGCCTTCTATTTTTTCTAATTCAGAACTCAACTCAGCTTTCCATATTTATGGATCTAAACTCTTAAGAAATATATTCTTAGGAGATATTACATTATATTTATTTTAATAATAATTTATCTTCAATTATATTTTAATATTTGAAATGTTTAAATACAAATTTGGGTATTTTAAATCATGTTTTGTGAATATAGAGCAGCCTTTACTACTAGTTTATTCATGTATCTGTGTGAAGATTTTATACATACCTAATGTCATGATACAGATGCCTCTGCTCCCCAAAAGGCTTTATTTTAGTCCCTAGCTGGTCTCCTAGGTCATTTAGTGATAAGTATTTACAGGTCATTATATCTAAACTAGCGTTCCCGTTGCAGGAAAAATCCTGCAATAGAATTTCCTGCTGCACTCTACCCCACCTCCTCTCCTCCCTTGTCGCCCGCCCCGCCTTCTCCGCCAGCCCGCCTGCTTTTCCCTTTGCCCCCGGCCCTGCCTTTGCTCCTCCCTTCTCCTCCCCCCGGCTTGCTTGCTTCTTCGAAGCTTTACTCCCTTCTGCAGCTCTTGGCTTCTTTCAACGCGGTCTTGATATGCAAATTAGCCACCATCTTTGTTGGGGTAATTTGCATACTCGTCCTGATTGGTTGGCGGGCGTGGCTTGGCTGGTGGGCGTGGCTTGGGTGTAGCGAAGGTGCGGTCAATTTGCATATTTGTCTATTATTAGATAGGATGGATGACTATGCCAGTGAAAAGGAGGCTGAAGGATCAACCAGAGATGTTACAGAAATCACATTTCTCATGTTCCCTTTCTTCTTTAAAACCTCTTTTTCTCCAACAAAAGAAATATGCTAAAGTATTCATAATTTGTCACTTGACTAGGATATTTTCATGCTTACTTGTGTACCTGGTAATGTGTTTATTTATGCTTTCCCGTTCCAGAAAATTGCATTATCTAAGGTAAGGTAGCTAGCTGGTGGCTTAAGCTAGGATGTGAATTTAACTCAGTCTGATTCCAATTCCTATGCTTTTACTCTGTCATTAATCACTGATAGCATACAGCCTCTAAATTGCTGTTCAAAATATTTCAAAAATTTTCCTTGGGCTCAAACTCTATGTCTACACTATTCTTATTTTTGGAAAATAAGATCAAAATAAGGAGGATGCCAATGTATTAAAATATGAATACTACCTTTTCTTGAATACCTTTATTGTATGGAATTCAGGTCAATTTGTGGTTAGGACAGAGCAGTGGTTCTCGTGGGGACGGATGGGGGATGCAGAGGACTCTCCTATAAAGGGGGTGACTATCACCACTACCATTAGAAGAATCTACTGGAGGGAATCTGATGCCCTTCATTCCCTTCTCTCCAATACCTCACCAACCCATCTGTTGGGAAGCACTGGTGAGAAGGCAATGGACTTGGTAATGAAGTTAGATGTTCTCCAACAATGTGTGCAATAATCTTTTGATATGAAAGAAAAAGTGAGTGGCAGTGCTGGTAGTTCTCTATTGGTAGTTCTCTTCATATCATGAGTGTTTTCTCGTTGAATTGTAAGAGATTTTTGTTTGGCAAGAGTGCTGTTTTAAATAATTGATCTTCTTTCTTCAGGTTTCATCTCTACCTCACATCATAGTAAAGAGGGGGAAGAGGTTGATAGGGGTAAATCATAATCAATGATGCCACAAGATAAGCTTCTATGTATGCAACTTAGAGTCTCTATTTCTCATTAATGAGTATATTATTTATCATTATTGGCAAGAAAAGGAGCTGTCACTGAGACCAACAGCAGATGAAATGTAGCTGATCTGAGCTGCTGCCCTGTGGGGATCAGAAGAGAGACTGCCACATGCTTGAGTCCCCTTACAAATTCCTAGGTGTGATTATGATCCAAATTGCTCCCCTCGAAGTAAAGCATACAGAAAAGGAGATGGTGGTACCTTCTGAATTTGGACAAAAAAAGAAATATTAGTGTTTTGTTTTGATATGTAATAATAGATATATCAGTAGATCTTCATGCTTTATTTATTCAGTGAACTCTTAATTAAAAAATAAATTCTCATGAAAAACATCACCAAAAGGTAATTAAGGGTCTTGACCAATCCATAAACTCCAAGGACATCTAGGATTGGTGACTTTATGAAGCCAACATACCCCGTATACGGTCTTACCTTTCACTGCTTTTGATATTTCTGATCCAGTTGACAGATGCATTTTAGAAATACTAAAGTGAGCTTTCTACTAACAAAAACATCAATAACGTTATTGCTACTTTTATTTCGTATGAAGAAAAAAAACTAAAATAAACTGAAGGCTACATAATGCATCCATTTTATTACTATGTTTTATTCCACACATGAAATTATTATGTTTTCTTTTTTTATTTAAATTCTTAATTGTTTAAAGTATTACATAAGTCTCCTTTTTCCCCATTGACCTCTCCTCGGCCGCCCCCACCCCCCAGTACATGCCCTTCCCCTCCCCCCCCAGTCTTTGCCCATGAAATTATTAATTCAATTTGTTTTGTAGTAGTTTTATTTTTCAGCTATTGGAAGTAATACATAAAATATTATTTTTATGTTAAGGAAGAAAGACTTTTGCTTTGAAAGATATTTGTTCCTACCCTGATTCCTTGGGCTAAAACCCTATGTCGACAGTGTGTAAGGTGAAAAATCTAAGGTCGATTCTCTGCTCACTGTCTTCATTTGTTATATTCAGAATATAGACTTACTCAGAGATTGGAAGCTCGTTTCATACATTGTGCCAGCCATCCTGAAAGCCATTTCAATAGACTCTGTACCCCGGCATTTGTTTTAGAAATAATTGCATGCAAATGTAGTTAAACATCTGAACTATGTCTCTTAATCCTAACCAGGCATTTTCCATTAGACGTAGTCTGAAAATCACATTAAGAAAAATATATCATCTGTGAAATTATATTCTGAATGCCCCAAATAGCAAAGAAAGGAGAAGTATCCATTCAAATCTAGTAAGAAACTTTACTTTTTTCCTGAACCCCAAATTTTTAAATGTTTATTTCTCTTAGTGCCACATTATAAAATTGAACTGTTTTCCAAATTTTTGGTCTTCCTTTTCCAAATTTTCCAATTTACCTTACCAAAAAACTTTATTGAAAATGAAAATATACTATTATTAGCACATTAAATTATTTTCTTATTTTTTGCTTGATAAACAAAATTTGTTTATTTTTGTATCTTTATGGCAATACAATTCAGATAAGTTAAATTGCAGTACCCTGTATTCCTTTAAGTGGAATTTTGAAACTGAACTGACTTTACATATGCTATAATTTACTGGTATGCTTAAAGAACTAGGAAAAGAGTATTAAGGAAGAAAACACATGCAAAGTCCTAGGAAAGCAATTGATTGATAGGTAGAGGAGGGCAAGTTTCTGGAAACAAAAAGTTATTTCTTGCCATCATAAAGATTTAAAAGAATATCTTGTGCCATTCTGTATTTGCCACAGTTACTTCTTTAGGATTATAGTAATCTATCTATATAAAAGCCTAAGTGAATGAACGACTGAATGACCGGTCAACTGGTTGCTATGACGTGCACTGACCACCAAGGGGCACACGCTCAATGCAGGAGTTGCCCCCTGGTAGTCAGTGCGCTCCCACAGCAGGAGTGCCATTCAGCTGACCAATGGACACCAGACACCGGGCTCATGGCTGGCGAGCGCAGCTGCGATGGTGCAAGCCTCTCCCACCTCCCCGGCAGCACTGCTGAGCCTGGGCTTGGGCTTCTCCTCGCCACCTGCCACTTCTCCCACTACTACATCCCTCAGGGTCTGTCGGACTGCCGCTTTTGGCCTGATCCCCCACGGGGTCCCGGATTTCGAGAGGGCTGAGGCACTCCACCAGGGCACGATTCTGTGCACCAGGCCTCTAGTATGATAGAAAATACCTCAGAAACGGTTTTATTTAATTCTCCAAAGAACAGGCAGGTGGTGTACATATGCAATGATGACACATTTGAAGGACATAAAGGCCACTTTGCTTTGGAGGAGACTCTGGAAGATGTGCCTTCTGCTTCTCTCTCTGTCTCCATCTCTGCCACCCGCTCTTCCCCAGCAATCTCTCCTCCTACCCTGCTGGACTGTCTGTGTTTCCGTGATTGCCACAGGGGTCATATATCTTCAAGCCCGCCGTCCTTTTTGGTCTTGAATGCTCTCCAACTTTATCCCACCTCACACCCATTTGTACATTAATGTCCACCCATTATCACCTCATTTGAAATCATTTTCTACCCCCTGTCTGCCACCCTGTGCACACATGTCATAATGCTTATTATGATACTATAGTCTGTTTTCCCAATGTGTCTATAAACTCTTTGGTTTAGGAACGCCTACTTTGCATCCCAATTCTTAACCTAGTAAGTAGAGTTCTGTAGCACCCTGCAGAAGTGAGAGGGACCCCCACCAAAATTTGGTCCAGATGTCAAAGCTGATGATACTCCACATACCAAAAGAATTTGAGAGGAATTGTATTGCTCCCATGAGAGATTGCTGGGAGAGCTGATTGGGCACAAGTAGGTCCAGGTTGGATTGGGAAAGTAAAGGAAGGAAGTTGGGTTGTTAGAGTGGCTGTGGGGTGGGCTGGGGAAAAATCCCTTGAGCAGGTAGGTGGTTTAGATTTCCCACCAGTGGCAAAGGAGTGAGCTCATGCACAAGCTTTCTGCCCAAATGTGGGGTCACATGGGGAAAGGGAGTCGAGGCTTAAAAATAAGTCAGCAGTGAAAATTAAAAATGGAGTCAGACTCTATTGAAAGTGACATAAAATAGGTGCTCTTTAAATCATTGGTGAATAGAATAGTGAATGAACTATAGTTAGTCTTTCCCATTCATATCATCAACAGATACAATGTAAACACCTCTCTGTCCTGTATGCCATCCAATTGCGCTATGCTTTCTCATTTCATAAAGGCATTTGTTTTAGCATGGTGTGTTTCTTACCTTATATTACCTCACTTAGCCTCCTCAAGGCAACAAGATATATATATATATATATATATATATATATATATATATATATATATATATTTCTTTTTTCTTTTAACTATAACGTAAAAAGAAGAGCAAAAAACTAAGGACTATTATACTTATGTGAGCATAAGGTATTTCTGCCTAGCCCCAATATATCCAGGGGAAACAAATCATATAAATCTGTCCACTTTGTTCTATTAAATAATTATACTTAACATTTTGTCTTCCGCTCTCCAGGTGTTCATGAGAAATCTAGCTCCCTATTTATTTTTTAGGAGACTTAAAAATTCTCTTGAACAAAGCAAATAAGCATACAATAGGTAAGTGAAAACACAACCACCTGTCAGTACTGTGCGGGAATATCTCGTGCCAGAAGTGTCTGTTGCCTTCATTCCCTCACAAAATATAACTCCATGACTTGTAAGGAGCACTATGGGCATCTTTTGTTTTCCAGTGACTTCAGGTGCAAGCAAGGTACTGAATTAACATCCCTGGAGATTCCAGTTGCCTACCTAGTCAGTGCACAGGGGGGGTTTTATGATGCTCATAGACAGCAGCTAGGTCATCTGCCCAGAAAGCTGGGCTCTGTGGGTGAGAGGTGTCCGTATCTTTTCTATTCTTGGATCCTCTGCTGAGGTTTCTAACAGGGGTGCCAATTAGTGCCAGTTATGATGATAGCTTTCTGAGGTGAGCAAGCAGAGCATTGACTAAAAACAAGGCAAAAAATCTGACTTCGATAATGGTATATTCTGTAATCTGGGTTAATTCTTCAGTACTTTTTAACCATGAAACGGAGACTGAATCTTACTTCAGGAATGTTTGTTGATTTAATTGCTTAATATTAAGTACTTTAAAATCTCAAATTCTCCCAATATGTATGGTATATGGATTGAGATAATGGCCACTACTAAGCTTTTTTTGTTTATGTTTACCTAGCCCTCCTTTAAATAGATATATTTAAATTTAGAATCTGTTGAGCAAGGAAAAATGAATGAGTATATAAAGTTAAATTATGGTAAAAAAAATAAAAGATGCTAATGGCCATTAATGATCAATACATTAATAAACGGTGCCTGTATTGACATTTTAATTTAATTTACTGATTTATTTTGCCATTTTCACATATTAAATTGTGCTTGTAGAATGTAAAGTCTGAGAGGAAATTATGTATTTATAATACTTAAATTTCAACAGCAATTCACTTTTATTTCACTTCACTTTGCCAACAGTAAAAATGAGGCCAAGATCATGATTTTTTTCAGCTTTATCTTTGGTTTATTCTCTAAAAATGGGGTATAACCAAAATTTTGCTCCAGAACATATTTTAAAAGCTTTAAAAGTTTAACCCTAATTTCAGTAACCATTGATTGGACTATTTTTAAATAGCCTTGTTTGTTTACATCATTGTTTTCAAATTATAGAAATAGGCATAATGCTTAAACAAAAAAAAAAAGTAGAGTCCATTAAAATATATAGAGTTGTTCACAGAGTACAAAGAAAAGCTAGACAAAATTAGGGTCTCGGAAAGGACAAGAGTCAGCGCAGGATCTAATAGGCTCCTTTGGTCCCAATATCGGGTTGGATGAATTCCTATTTGTTTTACAGACATCACATATCTCAAGAATAAGTTCCTGGGAGAAGGAATCTGATTGGCCTACTTGAGTCATCCGTCCACCCTTGAGCCAGTCCCACCAATTTGCATATGAAGATTGCAGCTTAGGTGTAGAATGGGGGTGGTCCCCAAAGGAAATCACTGGTGCTATTGGAGGAATAGGTGCTGGATTGACAAAAATCAACAGATTTTCTCTATTTGAGAAACAGATCAGAAAGAAGTATAGGAAAATAGCACCAACTAACGCATTTGCACGTGAGGATTCACTAATTTATAGTATTATACTTTATGCAGAACCTATGTGCTTTTAAAGATTAATAAAATAGATTTTATATTAAGTAAGCTTGCTTTCTATTTAAATAAATCATCTTAACCAGATTTTTAATGTGACTAATTCTATTAAGGAAATAATAACCTCTAGTTTAATTCTATAAATTTGGATTTTCATGTTGAGTTTGTTACTGATGAAATATATCAATTTGGCACAGGTGTACCAAGGGGAAAAAAGTATTTTATTTTTAAAAATTTACACTGAGCCATGAGGAAAGCAAGCATAAAATTATAAACATTTATTAATCAACATGCTTAATAACATTCTCCATGGCCTTGGACCAGTTGTTTAAAACCATTTTGAATTGGTGGACCTAAGGAATCCCCCTAGTGTAAGCACACTTCTCCCTTGTTATTCCCCCCACACACCCCATCACCACCACCACCCACCTCCACTTCTTCCTGACCAAGCTGTATCCCATGTTTAATAATGACATTAGAGACACTCACTATTTTTTGCCATCCTCACATCCTGCTACAGCACTTGTTCATCCATTCTCCAAACTATATGGCTTTCCTTACTACTATCCCAAAGCAAGCTATTTAATATTTCTCTGAAAAAATCACGATACCAGCCAGTAATGTCTCCTTTTTCTGCGTAGCCTTCATCACTGTTTAGCAGTTGTTTCACTGGTCTTTAACGCCTCCCTCTTTCAAACTCCTACCTTTCACCTTGCCCCTTTATTCTCAGTGACTTCATCTCTAATTTCAGAGAGAAAATTTAGAGGTTACCAGGCAAGAACTCTGCCTCCCTCATCTCTGCTTTTAAAACAAACTTACACTGGCCCCTCTAATTATGTTCTTTTGTGTCTTACGAAGAACTCTCCAAGGCCAATTTCTCCCCTTATGCAGGATACCCGTCCCTGCCCCCCTTTTCTATGACCTTCCTCTGTCAGCTGACATTTGCTTTCCCGTACCTTCAGTCTCCCGTTTTTCTGTATCTTCCCATCTTTATAAATAAAACACCAACAAATCAAAATCTTATATAAACTTCTGTTTTATGTCAAGTTATCTTCCTAACCCTCCCCTTTTCTTCATCATTAAACTTTTGGAAATCATTGTTTACACTTCAACTTTCATTCTTTCTGTCCCTACTACCCTTCTGAAATTATTCTATTGCATATCACTGAAAACCTCAGAGAGTTGTATTCTAGTCTCATCCCACTGGACTCTGTCAGAACACTTGAGGCTTTTGACACCACTTCTCTGACCATACCCTTTCTCTGACTTTTGATGGTTTTCTCATCTCTGTCCATAACTTTTTTGTTCAACTATTATATCTGGCTGCACATTATCATTACCTGAGGGTGCTTTTTTTTTTTTTTTTTTTAATTTAGAAGCTCAGGGAGGTAGAGTTCAGAATCAATATTTATTCAAAGTTCCCCAGGTGAGGCTAACACAGGACATACATTGAGAACCACTCCCTTTTTTGTTGTTGTTAATCCTCACCTGAGGATGTTTTTTCCATTAATTTTTAGAGAGTGGAAGAAAAGGGGTCAGAGGATGGGGAGAGGGAGAGACATTGATATGAGAGAGGTACATGGATTGGTTGCTTTCCTTCACATGCCCCATTTAGGGCAGGGGATCGGATGTATAAGCCAGGTACATGCTCTTGACTGGAATTGAATCCATGACCCTTCAGTGCTCAGGTGGATGATCTAACCACTGGGTAACACCAGCCAGGACAAGAACCACTCCTTTAAATTTGATGACAGAACTTATCCACTCCTCAGGGTTACTGCCACATAGGGTAGTGATCTCAGGTCTGTATATATATATATATCTTGTCTTCTCTACTGAAGTTAAGGCTTGTATACACGAAGGCCTGCTGGAAATACCTACCTAAATGTCTGCAGTCACCTCTAATTTAGTATTTCTAAATGAAGTGAATATTTTTTTTTCACTGTGCTAGTGATATCACATTCTGCTCCCAGTGTCCTTTCTCCTACAGACGTACACCCTCTCACATAGTCACTTAGGTAGTCTTCAAATCTTAAGTTAGCCTCTCCTCAAAATGAGTTTACTTTTCTCCTCATCCTATATAATAAAGAGCTAATATGGTAATTAGATCAGACTTCGGAACGACCTTCGGAATGACCTTCTGGAACGACCAGTGGGTGGGGAGCGGAGCCACAGGGCCGAGAGGCAGCCGGGGCTGCGAGGGCCAAGCCCCTTGCACAAATTTCGTGCATCAGGCCTCTAGTGGCTATATATTAGGCCTATGCTATAATTATTCTCTGATAAAACTTGGGCAGTATAGGCTGCAAGCTACCAGCATTTCCCAGTCCCAGACTTAGCCCATACCCTCATGCTATTCTCTTGTTTTCTAAAGAGTAAATCTACTACTCCCCTTTACCTCAAGACATAATAGGCATCCCTTTTGTCTGATGAGTAGATTTCCTCATAGTCCTAATCTTTCCAGCCTTATTTTTCACCACTTCCTCCATCTATACCACACTCCTGCCATACCCAAAATTATAATGTTTTTAAGGCTAAATACTATTTTTTTTGGATTCTCCCTTATTTTTTTCCCTGCTTACCCTTATCCCGCCCCCCCCCCCCCCCCAATAAATTTCTACTCATTCTTTAGGAGTATGCTAGAAAATATCTTCTTTCAATATGATCAAACTATTTTTTACCTCTTCAACATGTATTTCTCTCTAATGTAGGGTCTCTTGATCAAGGATCCATATAGAATTCAGGATGGCCATTAATGTGAATGGAGGAAAAAGCAATCTCAATTTCAATTCTAATTAAGACAATATTTTGAATATAGGTAACAAACCACGATAGTATCTGCAGTATTTTTGTTAGTGTTTGTCACCAATGAAAATATGTTCATATCACATAGCTGTTGGTAAAACTATCTACAAATATTGTTAATGCTTATTACTACGTTAAAATTATAGTGGTTATAAAACTTGCCATTATATCTTACATTTAATGTATTAATAAAGAAGTGCATTTATTAATATTTCACCAATGTGGCTTTTTAAATATTGTTGAAATTTGGAATTAGAGAATTAGAAAAGAAAAATGTTTTTTTCCTAATTCCGTATATTTTATTTTATGTAATTAAATTTATTTCTGAGTAGGCTATTCTAGATTTTAACAGATTGCCAAAGGGGCTCAAGAACAACAAAAATCTGGGAGCCCTGTAAATGGCAGTTACTTTGTCGTATCATAGTTTACAACATTGTTTTTCTCACTTTCTTTGGAGGCTAGGACAGTGTTCATTCCTTGGCTAATATATTTTATAGCATATAGTAGGTACTGAAAAGTGTTGACTGAGTGAATAACAGAATAAAAACAATGCAACACCATGTCACACAAATATCCTGAGCACAGAAAACAACATTTCTCAAAGTGTGATAGCTATCACCAAGATGTTTGTTAAAATGCATCTTGCTGGGCCTAGCCAAGATCTTTAAGTCAGAATCTGCAATTACAACAGCTTACCCAGAAATTCTCTTACATGCTGACATTTGAGAACCTGTATTTTATGACGCACAACAGCTTTAAAAAAAATAAAGAAAATCGTGACCTGTTGTAAATAATTTCAGCTCCCTGGGCTTCATTTCTCTTCTCTGCAAAGCGATGCTTTGACGGTTGCACCATGTTCTCCAGGTTTTGCAGTGTGTGTTTCAGGAGGAAGTAAGGCAGGGCTAACTGCTTCTTTAGAATGAAGAATGAGAGTCCTCAGGCCTGTACTCACATCGATTGGGTCCTCTGGCGCACACAGTGTCTGCTTCTTACTGACTGACTCCAAATAATACACCAGCTACTCTGAGCCCTGGTATTAATAAATACCCAAAATGTTTCCCAGGAATTAGTTCTCTCTCTCTCTCTCTCTCTCTCTCTTTCTCTCTCTCTCTCTCTCTCTCTCTCTCTCTCTCTCTCTCTTTCTCTCTCTACCTCCTCTGTCAGAGCCACGAAGCTTTTAACCTGTTTTTCATAGATGAGCTCAGGAAGGACGAAGTAGTTTGAATTTGTGAAGCCAACACATATCATTCTGGTACATCCCCTGGCCATACTGTCCCTGGGACAGTTTCCATCAGGTGAGATGAATGGCCTCCAAACAGCCAAACAAACCTACAAAAGAAGCAGTTGGAGTGGCAAAAAGACCAAGCAGCCATTTAATTTTGTTCTTGTTTTATATCATGTCAACAGTGTCCATACTTCTTGACTGGCTGAACTTTTTTTAAAAAAATTTTCACTTTTACAATGTAGGTCACTATTCCATTTAGGTACCATTTTACCCCAACTATTGTGACCCTGAAGTTTTAGACATGTTAAAGAAAAATTTGAGCATACTTTCAGCCAACCTCAATAAATTATAATTTAAAATATTTTCATTTGTCAGAAAAGATCAATATATAATACTTATCTACATCCTACGAAAAACATAGCTTTATCATCTTTGAAAAAATTATATTTCTTCTTAGAAGCCATTACCTAGTTACTGAATGCAAACACACTCATATTATTATTATTATTATTATTATTATTATTATTATTATTTGCTTCGCTGCACCAGGTTTCTAAAGAGAAACAAATACTTTTGATTCATGTGGAAGAGGTTTTGGTTTATACCACAAAGAGTAATGACAGATCAAAGGCTATTTGAATGCAAATACATCTTGAGAATTTTTGCATTCTTTAGAGTGTGTAATATTATTTTACACATTGTAGGACTTTAATGCTTTTTATTTTTAAAAAAATGAATGTTCGGAAGCAATGATGATAGCTAATAAATATTAACTTTGCAACTAGTAAACATTCAGTATATGGATAGCAGCACTATTCTAAGTACTTTACAAATCATTGAATTTAATAACCATATAACAGTGTTACTTATTGCACCCTTTCTAGAGAGAGAAAGAGAGGCCAGGAGAAGCTGAGTAACTTGCTCAAGATCCCACTACTAGTAAGTGTTAGTCAGGATCTGAACCCGGCAGACTGTCTCCAGAGCTAGTATTCTTGTTTTCAACACTTACTGACCTACTCTTTATTGTTTTAACAGAAAATTACAATGAATCATATTTAAAGAAAAGATTCCTTCTAAAGTTAATGTTGAAAGCCCATTCCAATACATTGTCTTGGCCTTTTGACTGTTAAAAGGATTTTTGGTGCTTATTTGAAACAGATGTAAACACTTAAAACGTCCATTCATATTGTGTTTCCCTGTGATTTTTTGGAATATGTCAGCTTGCCTCCAGGAGACCCATTTCTAAATGACTGATTTTATTTGCCTTCCTAGTCCGTTGCAGACCTGCAGCTCCATGGTCCTGGTAAGGCAGAGTCGGTCAGAGGTTTATTAGCATCTCTGGCCAACACTTGGGCTCTTTCTGTTGTCGAAAGCTCTAGGACAGCCAGGAGAAGAAGCTGGGCGGGTTTTGCAAAGCAGTTTCTTCAACCAAGCCTTTTGGCAAGACATGATGACGGGCTAATGGCAGTACAAAATTTATTCTCACATACGTTTAAGTCTAGGAGTTATTAGTTGAGAGTTAAGTAAAAGCTTTTGCCTTTCAAATGGTTTGCTTTCTTTCTAAGTTTATTGCTCTTCAGTCAACATAAGATTAGGTTGACTTTGTTTTTTTTCCACAAATTTTACTCTATGTTTATTGCTTGCCCAACTCTTCCTATTGATTAAACCATATGTATTTTATGATTTTGCATGCAGAGTGACCGGAGCAGAAGAATGTCCCTGTGAGTCCTCAGTGTGGGGCAATCTCTATCCCTCTTGTCCCTAAGCAAAGGCTCATGGCCGTATTATTTTAATATGCTTTATTTTTCTCTGTGGTAACAAGAAAAATTTGCCATTGTCAGACAATGAGTGATTTTAGTTAAACGAAGTTTCTGGCTAATAAAAATATGATGTCATAGATAGGTTTTACAGAATTGACAAATAGTGAAAAGAGACTTTGCACCAATCAAAACATAATGTCTGACTGTCCTTCAGAATCTTGCTGTATGTCAAAAGTCATCTCAGTGCTTATCAGTTAAAATCATAGTTGGGAAATGTTTGAGAAACAGAGGAGATTATACTTAGATTTACTGAAACCGTGTTTCTGAGGATTTTGAGCTAAGAATGGGAAACAGTGAAGCTGCAGGTTACTTCCAAAGCTCTAACCTGTAGAAGAAATGTCGTAGAAATCCTCTTCTTTTAACAAAATCCTTCTGATATTTGGGCACCTGTTTCCCTTCACGATTTTATTACACAGCATCTTTTGATATTTTCATCACTGTACTTGTACATTGTCTGGACGTTTCCTGTTTATTCCTCAGACGCTATTTACTCTTCTGATGCTATTTACTCCTCTCTCAGTTTCCTTCTGACCATGTGATTAGAATGACAGCTATTCAGCACATGGACATAGTTTGTCTATCTTGGAGACACAAATTACAATATTTTATTTAATAGGGGTGCTCTTGAAAGAGTTTAAGCTAATGTTGCTTATTTATGGAGTTTAATTTTCCATATTAAATATAAATCGTGCCATGATACTTTGGAGTTCTTGTGATGTTCACTTATTTGGGGTTCTATGTAGAAAAGTGTCCATCTAAGGATTTCTGGTTAGTGTGGGTAATTACTATGGTATGAAGTAGGATTTCATCTTTTAAGCATACCTATGACCTTGTTGTATAGCAGTCCAACAACCATGTGGCTTGTTTAGATTCTAAGCAAAGTTACAGCTGCCTAGCTGTAAAGCAGTCAGTTTCTCTTATTATGACTAGTTCTTCAACTTGTACTGTTTTAAAATTGCCTGCAATTAGCATATTTCAACCTTATTTTTAGGTTTAAATTGCAGTGTGAGAGTATACTCTCCTCTTAGCTAATTAGTGCTATCAAGGAACAGTAGGTTACCTCATTAGAACCATGTGCATTTAATTAAAGAAGAGAAAATTGGAGTTAACCTCATAGTTAATATTTTCACAGAGTGCTGCAATGCCAACACCTTCAATTGGAGTCACACCCCTGTGTATCTAATTATACACTGGTGCCAAATAAGGTTAGCAAGGGTACTACAGGCTGTTGACAAAATGATTTAAATGAAAATGTGTTTGGTGGATTCTGATAGTAAAATATAGCTTGAACAATTTTTTCCCCTCGTTTTCATCTGCCAGCATCAGGTGACATACTTCTTCGTAGAAAACAAAAGGAAAGGAATATTTTGGAAGCCATTTTTCTTGTTTGAATTAATGTTGCTCTTATCTTGAAGAAGATTGCATAGGGTCATGTAAAGCATATAAAATATGTTTTTTAAACAAAGTCCGTGAACTTTAGAGGTGTATTTAAAAAGAATGATTTGTAAGATGTAATATTTACATGCATCAAACCACTACAAATATTGCCTGACACCCCTACTACATCCCTCCTTGCTTTTCTTCTTTTCTGATATAGTTTCTCTTGTGTATCTTATGAATGGAGATCATCCTTTCATATCATATGTGACGTCTAAGGATGTTTTGTCACATGGTCTATCCAAATTCAGTGTAATCTTTTTGCCCTTCAGAAAAATACTATATTTGAAATGTCTAATATTACTTAGGTAAAAAAAAAGACACTCTATATTATTAATCAATAAATAATCACTTTGTTTTTAAAGATAAAAATGCAAGCTATATATTTGAGTGTATAGAGTAGTTTTCAATACAAATGGCACAATTCAACAGGTTTTAACATAGAATATGGAGTTTGGCCCCAGAATCTGAAATATATATTTAATGGCATATATAAATTAATTGGTGTTATAGTAGTGCATGGTCAAGGCAGTTTCCTTAAAGAGAGTCTTGTGATTGTTCTCACTTTTTATGACAAGACAGGATTTATGTTCATTTGTATTGGTTGTAACTGACTACAAATCTTTTATTTTTCAAAAAAAGATAATGTTTAAGGACAACTGACATCTATCATCTAAAATCATAGTATAAATCTATAGGAGTATTTATTAACATTGGCCATAATTTTACCTTGGAAATGGGAAGTGAGTTTCCTAAGTCAAGATCATGGTAGATAATAAATTTTTTGGTTAATAGTTAATTCATTCTGTTCAAATATTCAACTTCCCATCTGCCAAATTATTTATATTTTTAAAATCTCTACTATTATTAACTGTAAGACAAAGATGCAGTATCTTATTTATGTTGACCTACCAAGACAATAATCCAAAATACTTTTAAAGGATAACATACATTATTACTATAAGCCTTAACAATTGTTTCCAGAAACAAATTATGTGTCTGCGGCCACTCTTCTGGTGATGGGCATCCACACAGCATGTCTGCAGTAAGTTACACTGGGCAGTTAGAAATTCAGCTCTTAAGCACAAGGCTACAGACCCAATGTCACTAAGTGGATTATCTATAACTTTTTTTTATTATTCACTCCATTCCATTGACGTAGGTAATCAAGAGGTAATTAATGTTAAGATACAGATGTGATTAGCTGGTTTTCTGATGCTTCTTGTCTTCTCACTTCAGTTATATTTCATCAGATATACGATTCCCAATTTCTGTGACTTGATGGCATTTAATTTTTCCTTAAATATATAAAAGCATGTGGCAGTATTACCACTACATTTTTCTTGAATGTTTAGGAATCATTTGATGAGACAGCATGGATATACAGAAAATAAATGGATAGAGATTATAGATGCATACAATACATATTTTGGGGGAAAGTTGCTGTTCCATGTTCTGCAAGATTTACCATTTAAATATGCCAAGGCCTTTTTGTTTATTTTACATATTCTGTCACTGGAGTGTAATTTTTCCTTTAGACTATAGCAGCCAATGAAAATTGCTTTTGTGAGCCAATTTACATACCAGTTAGCCTTGGAAATGGATAACAATGCTGAAATAGCCATTGAAGAATTTTTAAATAGAGCAACTTCATGCTTCTATGTGGCATATATGTTATCTGTATTTTCAAGGAATCTCTAATATGTAATTCATATGCATATTTTCATATATAAAATTTTTGTTTGTTTCCTCAAGAATTGATGGACTTATCTAGTTTCCTTAGATTAGAGTATTCTTAAATTGGCTCACCCCAAATTTCTATTTTTTTACTACTCTCTACATAATATTTTCTAATTTATACTTGATAGAACACAAAACTCTTTAAAACAAGTAATCGGTGTCTTTCTGAATGAAGAATGACAAATTTCATACCTTAATTTTATAGTTTTTTCTCAAATATAGTGTCAATTTAATATGGGATGCTATTATTTGTGGAAGTATATAAACATGAAACTTTTTAAAAATGTTAGATGCAAAACAAAAATAGAAATGGAAACAGCAATAGCATGTATCATTTTATGGAAATAGTGAATACAAAATATTGGTAATAAATTTTGTACATAAAGCATGATTCACAATAATCAGAAATTATCTAGTTTGGGTTTTAATTAATTTTAATATTAAAGTGTTTGTCCTTCCTGAGCTTTTTTTGCAATAAAAACATTTTTAAAAAATAGAAAAATTAAAAGGTAGTGTAAGTTTTGCTGAAATGGTATAAATTTGTATGAAATACTAAAATTATCTTAATTTCTAAATATTCTCTATATATTTTGAAGGAAGACAAATTTAAATTAAACTTTCAGTTCTTTGATTGATCTCTTCCCCCCACCCCCTCATATGGGGTGGGGAGGTTGGGGCAGGCTAGAAGGGAGTCAATAGGGAGAAAAAAGACAACATATGTAATACTTTCAACAATAAAGATAAAAAATAAATTAAACTTTAAAAATAACTTTATATTTTACTTAGTAAAGAAGATTCATGCCAAAATATGCCTTAAAATAGTGCATTAAAAATGTAACAAGAGTATTACTAATCGGTGACACTTTTTCCTCAATGGAAAAAATTTTTATATTAGATTGTAGAGTGAACTGGCTTAATTACAAATAGTGTTTGTTCTTTATCTAAAACTACTGCTGCTGTTTGAAAAATCATTCTTTATTCTTTTGATGTGAAATCTACAGTATCAGATCTTTATGATTTCACTGACATACCTTCTGAATGAAAAGGAACCTAGGAGACATTAAGTGACTCACCTGATGCCACGCAATTCCTAATGGCATGCTGAAGTTTGCGGTTACCAGTGTATTGGTCTTTCCGAAGACATGTCAAACGGCTCATGGCTTCTTGAGTGTTGTGTTGACTAGGAGTCTGAAGTTGTTCCATGTTAGTGAGGCTGCCATTGGTCTCTAAGACAGAAAGAGCAGCGGAATGAATTAGTGAGGTCTGCTATGGTTACTGGGCAGAGGGAGCGTGCCAATGTATGGACCAGGTGTTTGCCATTCCTATAATGCACCCAAGATGCTACGTAATTAGTCACCAAATGGTTTTGCTAATGATGCTTCTTGGCTTCACAACCCAAAGGGAACGCTGCATATATGAAGTAGATGCTTATTTTTCTTTATTGACTATCAGAAATAAAAACATTCTGCAAGTTAAAATGGCTACATAATATGATAGCCAAGATCTGGAAACAGCCCAAGTGCCCATCTGTAGATGAGTGGATAAAAAAGCTATGGTACATTTACACAGTGGAATACTACACAGCCATGAAAAAGAAGTAAATCTTACCTCTTGCCACAGCATGGACAGACCTGGAGATGAATATGCTAAGTGAAATAAGCCAGTCAGAGAAAGACAAATGCAATATGATATCACTTATTAGTACAGGTGGAATCTAATGAACAAAACAAACTGATGAACAAAATTGAAACAGAGGCATACATGGAGCAGACTGACAGCTCTCAAGGAGTCAAGAAGGGGGACTGGATAAAAGGTGAAGGGATTAGACAAAGAACATATGGGCATAACCCATACGTACAGACAACAGTCTGCTGATGGCCAGAGGGAAGGATGGATGGGGCTGGGTGGGAGTAGGAAAGGGGGAGAAAATTGGAACAACTGTAATAGTATCAACATTAAAAATAAAGTTAAAAAAAATTGAAACTAAAACAAATCTGTATGTTATTCATAATTGATAATTCTATGTGAAAGGCATGGCTCTCAGTGTTTATTAAATTTTATAAGCACCATATGCCTATGCTAAAATGGTACCGTACTAAGTGTGGAGTACCATGAGGTTGCTGCTGGCTAAAAGGAAGAAAGGTGTAAAAGGGTGTAAAAAGATACTTAAAGCCAGCTATGTCCTTTTATAATCTTTATAAGTGATATTTATAATAAATTGTGAATCACTGTAATAGTCTCAAATTTTTAAGAGATCCTACATAATGTCCTATTAATGGTTGATAACTTCATAAATAAAAAGTCAAAATTTGAGGCATGTGTTCCAAATTGACAGGATATTTTAATGTTTACTTCCCCCCTTGACTTAAAAAATGAAAATTCTACAAGTTTATTAATAAGCCTAAAGTACCATAAATGGCAGGGTAAAAAGCCACAATTACTAAATGTAGATTGAAGCCCTATTACCTTAAAGAAACAGGTAATGTTACATATTTGACATTCAGCAGTTGTCTAAAGCCTTCTACCATCCTCTTTCAGATGTTTTTTGTATCAAGTTCCTAAAAAAAAAATGCAATAGAATATATTTTGGAGGAGCATTTTCTGGCACATTGGTATGTAAGTAGCCATCAGACATCAGCCATCATCTCAATATTATGCCTTATTATCAGGTTGTTGAATAGTAGTGATACCTTTAAGTACAGAGTAATGGATTACATTTATTGTGCCTCTACTAGTTTATTACAACAGCAAGTAGTAGTAAATGTACTCACATATCATCTCTACCTGAAAATTGTAATCTTAAATTTTATCTGCTGTATTTAAAGGAAATGTTTGGCTCCATAGGTTGTATGTTTAAAATTCTAAGAGTAACAACATAATATCCTTATTATAACTTTGAATTTTATAGCAACTAGCACCGAATTATGGTTTTAATGGACAAGAGTAAGAGAGCAAGAGAACTTCATTGTGAGAGATTGTTTTTCAGTACTTGCTTTTCACTCAGTATTTTCAAGTGATGTATACTTAATTCTAATCTGGAAAAATCTTCACTTATTTTATTTTTTTTTCAAACTTTAGTACGAGGATAGATTGTCCTCCCAGCCCCCAACCACCACCTTCCATATATAAAAAAAAACACAACATCACAAATGGTTAATTCCTGTCCAGATCCTAAACTTCACAATCCTTGGCTTCCCTGCTTCATAATCATAACCCAAATTCACTCCTCAGTGACTAGACCTTATTGACACCTCATCTGCCTGAATGGCCTCATCAACACCTACCTGCAGATAATCTACTGTTAGTCTTGTATATAGGTTTTTACACCTACGAATACTGTTTTACATAGGATTCTGCCTGTTAGCTCTAAGTGTTAAGGCAATTATGTTAAATGCTTTTTGTCATTTGGGTCTTATTTTCAAAACCTTTAGCGTTGTTTCAAATATTTGGACGAACAAAATGTGTTGGACCTATAAACTTAAAATGAGACTTGGCTGCTCTTGGGCCAGCTGGTTTTATGCCATTTATAGTCAATTAAATTATATTGACCACATTGGATCTTTTTCCTCACAGATCTTTACTCCGTTATGGTTGCCTCCTAATGTTTCATTGTTATGGCAATTGTGGATCACAGCAAATAAGAAAAAGGCAAGAGGGATGATTTTTAAGAATTTCTTATTTTCGCTTTCAGATTCATCTCTTTCTTTAGGCTTTATAAATTGGACCCAGCACCAAATAATCTATCCCATGAGTGCTGGAATGAGTTTTCTAGATTGAATATTGGGAAAATTACTTGATCTTTTTAAGCCTTATGCTCTCAATCTATAAAAATAGGACAATAGTATTTACATGAAAGGGTAGTAATGGTATTAAATTTGATAACCACAAAAAGTACTTAGCTTGATAACTGATACATAGGAAATATGAATAGATTTCTGAGTCAGTATCTAGAGTAGCATCAATATAATAATCTTGCTGGACCAAAGAGACAATTCTAACTGACATAAATTTAAATATATATTTTTGTATTAACACTGAATAAGAGACATTGGGCATTGTACCTCGGGTCATGATTATGACAGATGAAAATGTTCATCACTATAAGGAAAGTCTTTATATTCATTATTTCTTTGGATCACTGACTTCATTACTCACACACACACACACACACACACACACACACACACACACACACTGTTATCCAATTGTTTTCTGATTTGTAAGCAGTAAATAGTAAAGTAGAAGAGAAAGAGCCCTGCTTCAGCAGACCTAAGTGATATCCTTCTGGTAGCCAAGGAAAATCGTGGCTAAAGAATGAGGGAAAGTGATTGTCCCCCCACTTGTCTGTATCCAGCTAGAGCACATGAGGAAACAAAGTTAGGAGACATAAGTGGCAATACAGTACTACATTACCTCCAGTGTTTTCTTTTTTATCTATTATCAGTGTATTGGCAGAGACTAACCAAAAGTTCACGATAAAATTACTACTTACTAGTAGTATTGATAATTTTAAATAACGTGCTAGAGACAATTAACCAGGGATAATGTTGTGATAAATTTTTGGAAAGTATTTCCTATAAAACCTGCATTGTGAGAATTTAATGCTTTCTATTAAAGTTGTGTTAATATAAATTTGAACTTATGAAGCAATACAAGTTAGATTTGTTCATTCATCATGTTTATTTTGAGTAGTTTTTATTCACTATTACAATAGCATTGATACTATAATAGGTCCTTTGGTATGAAATACAACTTAGGATAATCAAATACTTCAAATACTTATAGCTGATTTTGTTCATTTCATAAAGCTATACTATAGTGAACATGTTTAAGGCCAGTATGAAAAGTCTTCCAGATTCTTCACTGGAAAAAGAATAAAGGTTTCCATTTTTAAAACCTTGGCTGACATTGGTATGTAACGGCTTGATTGATCTTTTTCTTTCCTAGTGTAGCTCATGATATTAATAATTATATTTATACACCTCATTTGGCTGAGATGTAGCTCCCTGAGCTGTTTATTCTAGATACTTCCCTCTCCTGAGTAATTGCCTTTCACCTTTTTTTTTTAATCCTCACCCAATAAGTGAGGATATTTTTTCCACTTATTTATTTATTTAATTAATTTTTATTGTTTAAAATATTACAAATAGTAGTACATATGTCTCCTTTTTTCCCCCATTTGATCTTCCCCTAGTCTCCTCTCCCATCCCCTCACCCCCCCCCCAAGTGTCTTGCGTCCATTGGTTATGCTTATATGCATGCATACAAGTCCTTCAGTTGATCTCTTACCTCCCCCCACAACCCTCCCCAGCCTTCCCACTGTAGTTTGACAGTCTGTTCGATGCATCTCTGCCTCTATATCTATTTTTATTCATCAGTTTATAATGTTTTTTATTATCCATAAATGAGTGAGATCATGTATTTTTCTTTCACTGACTGGCTTATTTCACTTAGCATAATGATTTTTAAAGTGAGTGGAAGGGAGAGGGGAGAGGAAAAGAGAGTGGAGAGAGAAAGAGAGAAACATTGATGTGAAAGAGATACATTGATTGGTTGTCTCCCACATGCTCCCCAAGTGGTCTGTGCCCAGATGGGGGCAAGAATTGAACCTGCAACCTAGGTACTGCCCTTGACCTGGAATCAAACCCAAGACTCTCAGTGTGCAGGCCTACTCTCTAGCCACTGAGCAATTACTGGCCAGAGCTCACCTTCTGTTTTATTGCAGAAGTAGAGATTGCCATGAATTCTCTTATGTCTTATGTCTGTGCCAGGAAGGACCAGTGGTGGAGCTTTCTCCATGAAGACATTTCTTTGAAATGTATAATCAATATTTTATTCCTCTTGACCATTTACCAAAGCATTAGTATGGCCGAAATCAGGAGCTGATGAAAGGATTATTTGTTTAGTTATCTGTTCTTGTTGTTGTTAATATATTTTCATCAAATAAATTGATAGACACAACAGAATATGCATGTGACAATAATGTGAATTTATGGTGCCCATTCAGACAAAGTGTATTTTTTCACATTACAAATTTTGTGAAATAAACTCTTTTTTTAAAAAAATATATTTTATTGATTTTTTACAGAGAGGAAGGGAGAGGGATGGAGAGCTAGAAACATCGATGAGAGAGAAACATCGACCAGCTGCCTCCTGCACACCCCTTACTGGGGATGTGCCCGCAACCAATGTACATGCCCTTGACCGGAATCGAGCCTGGGACCTTTCAGTCTGCAGACCGACGCTCTATCCACTGAGCCAAACTGGTTTCAGCTGAAATAAACTCTTAAAGTCTTTGACACCTCATCTGCCTGAATGACCTCATCTTTACAAATGTCAAATATAATCTGCATTAACTTCTAACAGTCTATTCTATAGTCATTGCATATTTCCAAACATCCTATATAATAAAAGGCTAATATGCAAGTCGACCAAACAGCAGAACGACTGGTCGCTTTGATGTGCACTGACCACCAGGGGTCAGATGCTCAACACAGGAGCTGCCCCCTGGTGGTCAGTGCACGCCCACAGGAGGAGCGCCACTCAGCCAGAAGCCGGTTTGGTGAATGCAGTGGTGGTGGCGGGAGCCATTCCCACCTTCACGGCAGCACTAGGATGTCCAACTGACGGCTTTGGACATCCCCTGAGGGCTCTGGGACTGTGAGAGGGCACAGGTTAGGCTGAGGGACCACCCCACCAACCCCTAGTGCACGAATGTTGTGCACCGGGCCTCTAGTTTTAGTATGATAGTAAGGGAAAGGCACAAAGAACAAGTCATTCTAGTTTGTAAGTCTTTGAAGTTCATGAGTGCCCATGTGCACACACATGAACGTATATACCCACGCATATTTAAATGATCAATTATGTAAAATAATATGCATGCATTTTTATTTTTATCTGCAAATCATTTTTTTAAGTTAAATGTTTACATTTGTAATTTTCATTAGGCAAGTAAATTATTTGTTTTACACAGGAATAACAAATTATGGAATCAAATATTTATTATTGGTGCCACTCATACAACAATACATTTACTTTAAAATATTTCTAGACTTCTGGATTTTTTCATATAATTTTAACATGTATATAGGACATTATTTAAGCAACACATAATTCCCATTAACATTAAAGCTTAAACCTGAAACTGCAGGCTGTACTTGATCCAACAGAGTTCAGGAAGCTTACTGTTAACAGAGTTCTGGCGTGCTACAATCATATAATGCATCATGCAACTTAGATAAAATTGCATTCCTTTACTTTCAATCTATCATGTTTCTTATTATAATAAATTTGGTTCAAACAGATTCACACTAATGATAAGATAAAGAATAAAGCCTTATATGAAGTTAAGTATTTCCCTATGGAATTTTTGTCATATTTAACATTATGGAATAGCATGAAATACTCACGAAACCATATTCCTAAGCTCTTTTTTCTGAAGTCATGATCACAATTTCAGCAGGAGTACTCTCTCCTGTTCTCTCTTAAGAAAGAGAGAGTGAAATATTTTGAAACATTGACAAAAATAATCTACCTTTCAAATCCAGAGTATCAGTTATAACATCACACTCCAAATTACATAAGGTGTATTCAATATTTTAATAATAATAATATAATATCTTAATTTTGAATTTTACATGTAAAATATCTATTCTGGCTCAAAACAGAGTGGGTTGAGATGTTACAGTGAATAGGAGGCATCAAATAAATATCTCAGATAAATTCTCATTAATTTAGGCATAATTTATAAACTCACATGTATAATTTTTGAGGTAGAGTGTTGATAAATGATGCCATCAAAATTTGATAGCTCAAAGGTTCAGGAATTTTATATTTCTAAAGCATTATGTAGGCATACCGAATGAGTATCTGTGATACATAAATACAATAAAAAAATATGAATAACATATGTGCTACTGTTTATCCCTAAATCCTTGTTTGCCTGTAAGTGCATGTTGCATCTCTCTTATAATCTCTTACATTAAGGTAAAAAATATATTTGTTGCATGTTTACCTTTGTCTCTTTCTATATTACCTGAGTAGTCACTCTGTTTTATTAGAAGTATTGCGCCCTGTGGATGTCTACCCAAATACATTTCCATCCTATCTGAACTAATAGACTATTTTAGCCAAAAGGAGCTTTATGGTTCATCTAGTTCAACTTTTAAATTTTATAATTGACAAAACCAAAGAATCTATCCTCCCTAATATGTTTTCCTCATTTATTGAATTCAAGGGGGGCTATTGTTGATGTGATAGTTCTTTAGTCTTGAGATACTTTTAAAGTCTCCATCCGGTACCTGATACAGTTGTATTTATAGTTTGAGGTTTTAGTAAAGAAAAGTATAAGGATCCTCAGTGATTCTCCCCAAAACATTTTAAAGTGAATACCAGACTATTGGTTTCTTGCTTTCATTCTTTTATTAGAACCTCAGCTAACGACTTATTTTTAAAGGTATACAGGGAATTCCTAATTTAGTTCTTAATGCTTCAAGGAATATGCTTAATGGTTACAAAGTTTTTATTCTGTACAATCCTTATCCCCTCATTTAGATTGCACATTCAAGCAAAATCAGTTGCTCTACAAAGAGAAACAAGGAGGGTTTCTCTGGGGTTTTAGGTTTCCCGTTTACTATCCATCAGACGATTGTTGTGTCTGAACAATTACTAGTGGGTTGTCCTGATCTTGAAATACAAAGAAAAGGGGGCCAGACGATGCTTGGAGTCTCATATTGAAATATCAAGCATTTAAACAGGTAAAACTCAGAATGAATTCTTGAGTTGGCCAGAAGAAAATGCTAAGTCCAGAACATACAACTTTGATCCTGTAAAATATATTCATAACACTTGTAAATTGAGTACAGAGAATTCTGTTGAGAAATTATGGTTCTAGAAAAGTCCCTCTCAAGCAACCAATTTCACCTTTGTTAATTATCACATACTATTTTTTATTGTTAGCATTATAGGATAAATAATTGCTACTAATTCTCTTTCTAATGATTTATACACAGTTTTTAAAGCCTGCCCAGTGTCTGGTAGATAAAACTACAAATCCAAGCCTTGCAATGATGTGCCCTCCACCCAAATAGGCCTTGTTTTCTTTCCCAGCCTCATCCCCTATTATTTTAGAAACAAAGCCATTGGGTCCTGATTGATATATATATTTTATTTTATTTCAGAGAGGAAGGGAGAAGGAGAGAGAGATTGAAACATCAATGTTGAGAAAGAATCATTGATTGGCTGCTTCCTGCACACCGCCCACAGGGGATCGAGCCCACAACCCAGGCATGTGCCCTTGACCAGAATCAATTTGTGGGACCCTTCACTCTGCAGGCGGATGCTTTATCCACTGAGCCATACCAGCTAGGGTTCTATTCCTTTTCTTATGTTATTATCACTCTGTAGCTTCCTCCTTTTTTTTCTGCTTATCAAATTTTACTGGTTATGCAAGGCCAAGCTCAATTACTATCCCGTATAAATGCTTTTTCACTTATGTAGTTCACATTGACTAATCAGTCTTTTGATTTCATGTCTACAATAATCCAATGTGCATTTCTGTAATTATTCTTTGACAACCCCCATACTCAATTCCATTCAACACATATTCACTGAACATGTACTGTGAATAAGTCACAAGTCTAAAATATTTATAGTAATATAATGAGTAATCACCTATATTTGAGAAGTATTGACTTTGAAGATGGGAAATACATAATTTAGGACTCAAAAATCAATGTAAACTGTAAAAAGTTTTTAATCATTGTGTTGAGGAATTAGAGATAGGTAGATGGAAAAGGTGTACTTGAGTTGAAGTTTTGACAAAACATAACAGAACTTCTTCACACTAGAACTATCGAGAGCATTGTAGGCATTGGGAGCAGAAAAAGCTAGATTACAGAAGAGAGAGAAGGTTGGCATATCAATCTTTAAATATGGACCATCGCGAAAATTTGAAGATTTGAGTGGCTCTCTTAAAGGACCTTAAATCAACATACTCAAAAAATCTGAATGTAACATAACTAGACTATTTTGTTTAAAGATATTCTTGGGAAGAATGGGAAGAAATGATTGGGACTAGAAAAAATATTGGAGTCTATGTGTCCAGATGATATTGTCTAAAAAAAAAATAGTAATCTTAACTAGCAGAAAGACAGGTAAGGGAATAAGAGGACAGATTCGAGGGACAATTCAATGCCTTAATTTTGAGATCCCTATTAGTTTGTGTCCGGATATTTGTATTTGGATGATTGTGAACCAGGTGATATCTAGGACACAGAGAGAATAGCAGGTGTGATGGTAGTAAGAAGTGTGGACAGTGATAATGTGTTGCTTGAGAAACATATTTACATTACAGTGGGATATCCCTGTTCAGGAGACAGTTAGCAATGAGTTAGTGATGGTGCATTTTTGGAAGTTATACCATAATTTTGAAGGAAATTCTAAAAAAAGAAGACAAACATAGAGAAGCTTCAAGGTGAGAGAAAAAAGAAGAAAAAAAAAACAAACGAGTAAAAATGTGACTATGAGACAGTAGAGAACCAGGAGCCAGCAGTCAATGACAATCGAAGAGATTTTTTAACAGCTGAAAGATATTTTAAAAGTATTATCACAGACTGAAGGTAGTTTTAAGACTGAGACATGAAGAAAGTAATCAGATTCGTCAAGAGTGTTTTCAACAGAATATAGTCTATGGTGATGACTTGAATGGTAACTAAGGGTATATGTAGAGATGACAACTAGTATACACTAATCCTTTGGGGGAAATGCTGATTAAAAGGCAGTTGACTGGCCCTAGCCGGTTTGGCTCATTGGATAAAGCATTGGCCTGTGCACTGAAGGGTCCCAGATTCAATTCCAGTCAAGGGCACATGCCCAGGTTGCGGGTTCAATCTCTAGTAGAGGGTGTGCAAGAGGCAACTGATGAATGATTCCCTCTCATCATTGCTGTTTCTAACTCTCTCTCCCTCTCCTTTCCTCTCTGAAATCAATTATATATATATATATATATATATATATATATATATATATATATATATATATATATATATATATATAATTTTAAAAGGCAGTTGACTGGATGGGGGCTTGATAGGAAGCAAAATTGAGAAAGCACCTTGGGGAGGGGGGCAGTGGAAATGAAAAGATTGAAAATGCAAGAAGGAAAAACATAGAAAGGTGAAAGGGGATGAGGGAGAATGCTGGCATTAAGGGCAGAGTTGGAATTAATTTATTGTTAAAGGGAATAGAAACTCACTTTCATCTGAATTGGATGGAAATTTGAAGATGAGTAAACTCATAGAAGTGTGTCAGCTATTGTGAGGCAAAATCGCAATGTGGCCATGCAAACAGAAGCCTTTTATTCTACCTATATACACCTATTTTGTTTTTCTTTTTGAGGAAAATGAGCACAACTAAAAATTAAAATAATCTGTTTAGGGTCACATTTTTAAATTTTATTTTTGTTAATCCTCACCTGAGGATAATAGAGAGAAATATTGATGTTAGAGAGACACATTGATTGGTTGCCTCTTGCATACGTCCCAACCAGGACCAGGGATGAAGCCTTCAACCAAGGTATGTGCCCTTGACCAGAATTGAACCTGGGAACCAGCTAGGGCATGGGGTCACATTTTAGTAGATAATTAGGATGAGATCCAAATTTAGGACTGACTTCAGTATCTCTCTTTTACCTCACACCACCGTGGCATTTTTCTGGCTTTTTTGAATTACCCCACTACAAACATAATTTAAATTAAGCTCCCTCCATCACATTAGAAGAATGCCCAAGTATTTGAGTCATTTTAGTGTCCTTGAACACCTTGACTTCCCTTTTCTCCCCCTCCTTAAATGAGGGATTTCCAGCTCCACCCACTTCTAACAAGGACACAACACATTGCCCTAACAGTTAGGGCCTAACCAGTTTGGCTCAGTGGATAGAGTGTCGGCCTGCGGACTCAAGGGTCCCAGGTTCAATTCTGGTCAAAGGCATGTACCTTGGTTGCAGGCACATCCCCAGTAGGGGGTGTGCAGGAGGCAGCTGATTGATGTTTCTCTCTCATCAATGTTTCTAACTCTCTCTCTCTCTTCCTTCCTCTCTGTAAAAAATCAATAAAATATATTTTAAAAAGGACACAACACTGATTTGACAATCACCAGGAAATGTTCCAGCTTATGTTCTCAAAAATTTGATTTTTTTTAATCGGACAACTTTCTATATTTTTCCTATTAGTTACATTTTTTTTATTAGTTACATTTTTAAATCTTCCTTGAAGCAACACTTTACTCTCTCATTAAATCTTTTATTCTCATTATATCGTCACTTCTGCTTGACAGTGGAAACACTTATTTGGCATTCTTGAATCTGTTCTATTTTTCTAAAATATCCCCCTCTTGTCAGATGTGTTTTATACCTCTTTATTTTTAACTGACTCAAAAAGAATCAAAATATTTACTCTGCCCTAACATGCCCAAGCCTTTCTCACCTCCATGCCTTTGCCCATTCAAGTCTCTCCCACCTGCCTGCTACCTGGAGTGCTAAGTTCATAGAGTCCACATTATGTCCTGGATAACAAAGTCACATCTGGCTACCATAAAATTTGTATGGTATAGAAAGTACTCAACTTTTTTGTTGCTATATTATTACTTTTGAAGGAAATGATTTTGTTTTTTCATGCTACATAATGAGAAATGCCTAAAAACACTTCTAGTACAGTGATTGGCACATAGAAGGCACTTTACAGAGTAATCTCCTTTCCTTTTGCTTCTGTGAAATTTTGTTTTCTGTCGTCATTCATAGAGCTTAATCTAAATATCTCTTCATAGAATCAGGATGCAAGTACAATTTTGACTGAAATTATAATGGTAAGCAATATTCAAAATTATGGTATATAAAAGCTTAAGCAGCCTTTCGACCATTTGACCATTCAACCGGTAGCTATGACATGCGCTGACCACCAAGGGCAGACGCTCAATGCACAGGCATGGAAACATGGAACAGACTGTTGGATCTCAGAGGGAAGGGGGGAAAGGAGAGTGTGGGAAGAGATTAACCAAAGATCTTATATGCATACTAGAGGCCTGGTGCACAGATTCGTGCACTGGTGGGATCCCTGGGCCTGGCCTGAGGGGATCCAACTGAAACTGGCAGTCTGATATCCCCTGAGGGGTCCCGGATTGTGAGAGGATGCAGGCCAGGTTGAGGGACCATGTACCAGGGCCTCTAATCTAATGATAATTTTTTCTTACTGACCAAGTAAAGTTTCCGAAGTATGTAAATGTTGTTGAAAATACCGTAAAATCTTAATATAATGGACTAATTTGGGTGAGCGAATGGGGTATCCATTAATGCTGAAAGTCCATTAATAAGAAGGTAAGTTTTCAGAATGCGTATGTTAAGAAATTGACAAATTAGCTAGATTATCTGTTTTTACTTATGTAAGCACATTTGTGTAATTAAAATTAGGTATGTATCAAAAGTTTAATTTCACAGAAGTTTCCCATATGTTTTACTCTAATTTTAAAAAACATTTTATTGATTTTTAGAGAGAGGAAAGGAAAAAGAGAGAGAAACATCTGCTGCCTCCTGCACACCCCTACAGGGATTGAGCCCCAAACCCAGGCTCATGCCCTGACGGGAATCAAACTGTCAATTTTCAGTACATGGGACAAGACCCAACCACTGGGCAACACCGGTCAGGGCACTGTAATTTTAAATTTACACTGAATAGGTTTAGTAAATGAGTGCTTTCACCAGTCCTCTGAAGTAAACAAATGAACGTGGCTGGGGCATGGCTTAGCTCCTGGTCAGAACATCTGCCGCAGCGGTTAAAACTGCAGAAGGTCACACAAGGCAACAACAGGACCAGGTACCACAGGAGATGCTGTGTGACCATGTGCTAATCGTTCCAGAACATTGTCCGTGAGCAGCGACCCTTGCATGTACATATGTAGACTCTAAATGTAGATATGTAATATTTATTTATGTCCACAAAATTACTGCAGTGTTTTTTCCAACATATGGCCTATTCCCTAAATCGTGTTAAAAATAACATAAATTAAAAACAAAAAGAACAAGTGGTTAATTTCATTATAAGCAAATCTTGGTTAAAAACATTTTAAAATTAACAGGGTGTTAATCTTCACATATGACATATGGACTGGAAATGTCCATTACATCCGAAGTCCATTAAACTGAGGTCCAAACATTGAAGGTTTACTGTAGTGAGACATTAAAGGATGGAGAGAGTTTTTGTTAAGTTTACCAGTCCTTAAGTCAGTGTTTCACAAACCGAGGTAGCCATCTTGGCCACGTTTTTCTGACTCTCACTTCAAACAGCGATTTATTATTATCAGTGAAAGGATGAGAAAATCTGTATTCCTACAATGTGCACCAGATGATTCCAATGATTAGTCAAGGTTAGGAAATACATTCAAGATCCTCTCTACACAGTGGGTTCCATGAGCCAGCAGCATAATCTGAGGATTTGTTAGAAATGGCCCCACCCTAGACCTACTCAATCAAAGCTGCACTTTAACAAGATCCTTACTTAATTTATATGCTCAGTAAAGATTAAGAAGTACTGTTCTAAAGCACTACTATTAAAAAATGAACATTTTATCCTGTTATATATATAATGCTACAAGGTAGTGTGCAAATGCATTTATAATTTAAATAAATATTTGGGCCTTAGCCAGTTTGGTTCAGTGCATAGAGGGTTGGCCTGTGGGCCAAAGGGTCCCTGGTTAGATTCCAGTCAAGAGAACCTCGGCTGCAGGCTCCTCTTTGGCCCAGGCCCTGGTCTGGACGCATGTAGGAGGCCACCAATCGATGTGTTTCTCTCACATCAGTGTTTCTCTCTGTGTTTCCCTCTCTCTTCCACTCTCTCTAAAATGATCAATGGAAAAATATCCTCAGATGAGGATTAACAACAAAAAATAATAAATAAATAAATAAATAAATAAATAAATAAATAATATGCACACACACACACACACACACACACACACACACACATATATTTGGGATCCTTATTTATAATTTTTAATTACATTAAACTTCATAATTTTGTTATGAAGTTTAATGTAATAATTAAAAATCTGAGGAAAACACAGTTTTATGCCCATGATTATAGTTAGCATATTTAGCATAGTTTTCACTATTTGACTATGCTGGTGGGATCAGGCCTAAACGGGAAGTCGGACATCCCTTGAGGGGTTCCAGATTGGAGAGGGTGCAGGCTGGGCTGATGGACACCCCCGCCCCCCCTTGTACGAATTTCATACACTCGGCCTCTAGTATATTTTAATAATATTTACATTTATAAAACATTTAATAATGTCTTATCATAGTGTTACTGGTCAGTTATTTCTTAATTTTATTTACTACTTTAAAAATATATGAAGTGCTTCTGTATGTTAACTTATATTATTTTTGTTTCTTAATTCTGAAATGGTGATATATATCAGCATTTGAATGAATGCATTTTCATCTTAACTGAGATTTTAAAGGGAGCTTTCCCCTAGCATAGTCACTTGAAATATATAAAGATGTCAAGATTCCAAAAAGTTTATATTTTTGTTTTTCTACTTAAAGTTTAAATATATTTCTGACAATCTATTACTTACTATAAAAACTTTCTCATATTTGCACAACATTTCTTGCTATTGCTATGCAATTATAAATCTTAGTTTGTACTAGTAAAGGCAGTTTTACTAACAAAGTACTAGGAATTATATTATTAAAACTTAATTAAGCATTAATGTTTAAATGTTGAGCTTAGTAAGGACTCATTATTTAATTCATATTCAGATTTTTAGATGTTTCATTTTTCTTGCTGTTTCAGCTTTGTTTGAATGAACCAACTTTAACACATAAAAACATAATAATTCTTAAAATTGTGATTAATTCCATTTACGTTATACTGATTTCTATTTCAGTATTTTCAACAGAATGTGAATAAAATACTTGAGGAACAGCATAGCCAAGGGTGGAAATGAGGAAATATTTCCTAAATCTGCATAGGAGGAGGACACAGTTTTCTCACTAGTTACGCAATACTTTGCAAAGTTCAAATCATCTGTTGATTTGGTGAACATGAGATGAAATCTGTGATTCTTAGTGTCTTATTGATGATTCTAATATTACTATCCTCATTTAAAGTGTTTTTCATATTTATTTTAAGCTCATTTAATTTTTTTAGCGGCCTGGTCTTAGCCCCATAATTGAATTAGATTTTTAAAACTACTTCGAAGTATTAACTAATGCTTGCACGACATTTAAAAAGTTTGTATAAAGTGGCTCAACATGAAAACAAGTGGTGGCTCTTCTCCCCCAGACCCAGAGAAAACATATTTTATAGTTTCTGTGTTTTTAGGTTTCTTGAAAATGGAAAGTGAACTACTCTCTGCTCTCAAGAAACTTACAATTCACATTTTCCCCAAGGCCATTATTCCCTGGCATCTGGAGGGAATTGCTTTTCTGGAGTGTTAGACAATAAAGAGGTGGTTGGTTACTGCTTTAGATTTGTCATTAGAAAGATTTCCAAGCATATTGAGTATATGCTAGTTGATGTGAAAAATAAACGGAATTCAAACCATGTCACTTTTGCCCCAGGTAACTGGTGTTTCATCCAAATTCTACAGCTTATTATTATTGGAAATCTACTTCTATGTCTTTATTAACCAACTGTAGATAGAATATCTTAACACCTAGTGATAGAAACATTGGAAATTTAGTAACAGTGTAGCACCACCCTTTTTTCCAGTTCTGCTATTATTTGGAGTTCTTTTAGTGGTTACCTTTATGACTCAAATGATAAGCTTAAATGTCTATTGTTTTTCTATCTGAGGAGACATATTAAAAGATTCTTAAAGCTTTCTTTCTTTTTAAAAAAATCTTTATTGTTGAAAGTATTATATATGTCCCCTTTTCTCCCCATTGACTCCTTCTAGCCCCTCCCCAACCCCAGGCCTTCACCACACTATTATCTGGGTCCATGGGTTATGAACATATATATACATACACACACACACATATATATATATATATATATATATATATATATATATATACACATATATGTATATACTATACACACACACACATATACACACTAGAGGCCCAGTGCATGAATTCATACACGGGTGGGGTCCGGCTGGTCCCGCCCCGACCAGGGCAAATCGGGACCAAGCCAGGTGGGGGGAGGGGCCACAGGAAGTTGGCCAGATGGCCCCACCCCCAATCAGGGTGTTAGGGTCCTATTGGGGGCAGGGCCAGCCGGGGGGAGGGGCCATGGGTGGTTGGCAGCCAACCCCGCCCCTGATTGGGGTGTTGGGGGCCAATCGGGGCCCAGATCAGGCTGGTTGGTTGCCACAGTGGGCATCATAGCCACCAGTCGTTCTGGTCGTTCTGGTTGTTCCACTGTTCAGGTCTCTGGGCTTTTATATATGTGTTTATCTCTTCCCACCCACCCACCCACACAAAGCTTTCTTCTGTTTCCTGAAGTGCCTGTTTTATCTCTTGTGACTTGTTCCATTCCTAGTCTTTTTCATTATTTTTTATGCTATTCGGTTTGTTTTTGTTTTTTCAAATGTCTATTTTGTTGTTGTTGGTCAACATATAAATGAAAAATGATTTATAGGGCTAGTAGCTGGGGTAAATTTTCTGCATGGTTGTGTAAGTTTATTTCAATGAGAACCTTCTCCCTTAAGTGGGAATGTATTGGGAAGCAGGCTTCACTTTGGGGTTTTTATTTCAGAACTAGAGGCCCAGTGTACAAAATCCAATTATGGGTAGGGTCCTTAGGCCTGTGTGGCAATCAGGGCCAATCAGGGCCTTCCTTCCCCCTGAATGCCAGCTGCTGGCCGGGGCCTCCTTCATTCCATGCCACCCCCTGGTGGTCAGCATACATCAAAGCAAGCAGTCGAACTCCTGGTCAGTCGAACCATACAGTTTTGAGATAACCCAGATAAAAATTCCAAACTTAGATTGTGTGTGTGTATTTTCACATCTTTATTTTTTTTATGGTGCATATTAGCCTTTTATTATATAGGATTGTATGCACCAAATTGCCAAAATTGCCAAAATACAGGCAGTGTTACTTAGAAATGGCAGACTTAATTTGCAGTCTGTAACTGAGGCTGGGCGTTAACTCTCAACTCTGCCCTGCTTATCTTTAGCATTCCTACATCCATATTGGGTGCTTTCTACATCCATATCCAGTGATTTCTCCAGACGATGGTTTGTTTTCTCAGATGTTATCCTGGGGGCAAAAGCCGTTCTGTGAGAAGGCATGCCCTATTACTTGGAGAGAGTATGGGAGAAGGTGTTTTACAGGCCTGCACATTCTCGGTGATTTTAATTAATTCCAAGGATGATTGTCCTGTGCCCACCCTTGCGCTTCGTGTTCTGTGGGAAGTAAGAATTTACTACTGGTCTTTGGAGATGCATTTTTTCTATAATCTTTTGTTTGTTAGTCTGTGCCCTTTCATCTGCTCACTTTGTACCCAGTTTCTCAAACTTCCTGGTCTTCTGCTCATGCTTTTTCTCTTTATTTTCTTCCAGCACTGATATAATTTTATTATTTTTTAAAACAAAGAGAGAGAGAAGGGCAGTAAATTTGGGTGCTTATAATATTATACTAAACTAGAAATCAATGGTTCTTTCTAAACATAATATTATAATACATGTGGCTAAAAAATATTCATGGTCACTTATGTACATGTCCATGTTAAAAATTCCATCTAATGGGCTCTGATGCCTAAAGAGTCACATGTGCTATGGCTTGCAGATTGCAAAATCTCTTTTGGAGCACATTTTTGCTTGCTATTCATCTTATCCACTTAGTTCAGGTTATTTTAATTCCTACCCCAAACAATGTGAGTTACTTTTTTTTCTTCCTTAGTATTAAAAATATAACCCAAAGAAATTCTGTCTACAAATGAAGCTATCATGAAAAGTTAAAACCAGGATCTTGACCAAATATTAGAGGAAAGAACTTTGTCATGTCACCGTGCCCTGCAGCAAACCCTATGGCCTGCCATTTCTTGAAGGTGACTCTCCAAATTGTGGATCAGGACCAGACAGCCCCTCACAGGGTTGATCTGACACAGGTCTTTCTCCTGCTGCCTGCAGGCTGCCCAGGGAGCCCGGTGTGAACTTCCTAAGCCTGTTTCCACTGTGGTGCTTCTTATAAGTAGATATATGCAGATAACCATTAGAGGCATCTCTGATCATTGAGGGCCCTTCTTGCTCTGAAATCTCTTTCTCTTGCCCATAGAAGTGTTGGCCAATTCTTTGCTAGAATACAACAAGATCCGGTATATGGCAACAGAGGAAGAGAATCAATTAATATCTAGTGAGCAGTGGAGAAAGGGCAGGTACGTTCTCTCTTCTCCTGGGTGTGCCCAGTTGGACAAAAAGGAAACTTAGTTGGAAAATCAGACAACCTATTTTAAATAAAGCATAATTATTTTGTTCTTAATAAAGGATACTATGATTATACTATGAGCTTTTTCTAGGCAAGTCATAGACTCAGAAATCTCAAGTGAGAAAGAAAACCATAAAGTTAAATCAACACTTACTCTTCCATAATTTTTTTTACTATTCACATAGTGCCATCTTTCAAAATGCTATTTATGCTCAAACCAGTCTATCAACCATCATCTTTTCATTTATGGTAATAAAGGGAGACTTAAGTTGGGGTGGGGAACACACAATATAATATATAGATGATGTATTATAGAATTGTACACCTGAAACCTATGTAATTTTTTACACCAATGTCACCCCCAATAAATTCAATAAAAAAGAAAAAAAAGTCTCCTAAAATATTGCTTTATATACCAATATTTTCCTAATGAAAATAGAGTAAGTTAAATTCCATTACGTCTACCATATATGGACAAGGGATTGGATACTGATTAACTTGACAACTATAGCATATCCACCTAAATTACCTACCTGGTTAATTAGGTTTTTAAATAATTTATTTACTGAATTTTTTATACCTTTATTGCTGTTGATCAATACATTTGTCTAAAATTTAGTACAAAGTATTTTTGGAGATTGTTTATATCCAGTAAATGAAAGTAACAGGAAGTCAGTGGCAGCACTGTAATTTTTAGTAACATGATTCAGTTCATGGGTCTGCCTTGTGCTCCATATATGACCTCAGAAAAGGCATTTTATCTTTCTCGGCATCAATCTTAATCTAGAAAATGGGGATAGCCTTTCCTGAACTGATTTACCACATCCTGAGGCTATGATTCTAGAATCTACGCACTGGGTCATACCTTGGTTATTGATATGGGTTTTTCATGGCAGCCTACAAGCTGGGTAGGAGGCCATGTGTTTCTACCAGGTGGTCTGAGTAGCCCTGTTCATAAAACCTTTTACAATAACAGGTGTATTTTATATCTGCACTGCCCAGCAGAGGAACCACAAGTCATATATCAAGCATGTGAAATATGCTAGTGAAACTGAGGAACTAAATGTTTACTTCTATTGAATTTTTAAAATGTTTTTATTGATTTTTTAGAGAAAGGAAAGGAGAGGGAGAGAAAGAGGAAAAAAACACATGCACATTGATGTGAGGGAGAAACATCAATTGGTTGTCTATAGCAGGGTATGTGCCCTCATCAGAATTGAACTGGGGAGCTTTCCATGCATGGGACAATGCTCTACCAACTGAGCCACACCAGCCAGGGCTCAATTTGATTTTAAGTAAAATACATACCATAGAAAATAAGAATTAGAATAAACATAATGCCTTTTATTTATGAATAGTTGTGTGTTTTTTTAAGGAGGCACAAATGGTTATTCTTAGTATACATCTCCTTCTTCCTGTCTCTTGAAATAGCATCACTTCTCATTTCTATTGAATCTATCATGTTCTATTTTCTTTATTGGTCTATTTTAATCCAAATCTGTAAATATTGCCTCCTTCTTGTTTATCTTTTTTTTCTCTCTAAATTCACTATCAAGCAATGGTAATAGTCTATAATTACTTTTAACCTGTTCTTTTGGACTATGAAGGATCCTACATTTAAGGATATACTGTTTTAGCATAATGCATAGTATAATAATAAAAGTACAAAATAACATATCTAAGAAGATGAAAGTGATGCAGTATTCTATTATATTAAAAATTTGACATCTTTTGACATCAGCTTGATATTTCTGTGAATGGCCATTCAGCTTAAGTGATTTCTTCAAATAATGAATTAGCTCTCATCTTTCCTTGCAACAAATTGAGGCACCAAAGTCAGCTTTGTGGACTGAATGATAAAACATTTGATAGTCATTGAGCTATTCTTTGTTTTTATTTTCTTTAGTTTTGGTCACTTGGTTATAAATACTAGTCTTTGTTCAGTTCCTTGGATTCTGTATCAATGAATTCTATAAGCTTCAGAATATTGACTGTTAAAAATCAGAGTTGAATACTAGTTTCTACTTTGGTTTTATTTACAGTTATTTAAATACAGAGGCTTTAAAGTATTTTATTCAATTGTAGGTTAAATGATTTCAAGCATTCTTTCAAGTAATTTTTAATATATCTTTTTAAAACTTCAGTTTTGAAAAGTAAGAAATGCAATTAAGAAAAAAAATCTGGATCTTCTAGTATTTTTGTTCATCAGTTTATATTGATCATTATATCCCACATATGAGTGAGATCATTTGATATTTATCTTTCTCTGACTGGCTTATTTTGCTTAGCATAATGCTCTCCAGTTCCACCCATGCTGTTGCAAATGGTAAACGTTCCTTATTTTTTATAGCAGCATAGTATTCCATTGTATAGATATACCACAGTTTTTTAATCCACTGATATTCTGATGGGCATTTAGGTTGTTTCCAAATCTTAGCTATTATAAATTGTGCTTGAGGGAAAAGGAGACATATGTAAAACTTTAGACAATAAAAAAAATCTTACTGAACCATACAGTTTTTAGATAACCCAGATAAAAATTCCAAACTTAGATTGTGTGTGTGTATTTTCATATCTTTATTTTTTTAGGATGCAGATATTAAAGAATTGATGGATCAAAATGTAAACATATATTTGGTACATTCTTCCAGCCAGCAAGTTAGTACCAATTACAGTATAGCCAGCCAACTTTGCCCATTCTACAAATGGGCATGCCATCATTTACTCATTTCTTTGTCAACAGTGATGATTACTTTTTTCTGTCTTAACCTAATATGATAAATCAAAAAAATGACTTCCTATCGTTTTAATATGTATTTTCTTGATATCAAGGAAGTTAATTTTTTTATGTTTATAGACTATTTGTATGTCTCTAGTTAAGTCAATCACATGGCAATATGCATTTTGAATTTTCACATATAAATTATTTCCCAAATTTACTGCGCCCAGATCCCCTTTTGTAAAAGTTCCTATGATTCATTTTTGGGAACACTATGTAATATGCTTAATTACCAGAATTTTTGTAAAGAAGTTAACTAGCAATAAAATGCATTAGGTTATAGTGAAGCATCTTGCAATGCAAGTAGATACTACCCTTTATTATTTATATTATGCTAAAAAAGTATAGACACTATACTAAATACTTATGAGTTGACGCATTAAACATCGGCAGGTTGAAATTCTTCACTTAAATTTATCTAAAAAAGTTTCTATGTCTATTTTGGAAGCATGCTATTGGATGAGGTTACAAGGACCTATTTTATAAAATAAGCATCTCTCAGAAAATTCAAATATACTAGTACACAGATTTCAAAAACAAATAACATAGTTGATTTATTGTTATGTATAAACACGTGACCTGGCCCAGCCAGCAGGGCTCAGTGGTTGAGCATTGACCTATGAACCAGGAGGTCACCGTTTGATTCCTGGTCAGGGCACATGCCCCAGTGGGGCGGCATGCAGGAGTCAGTGGATCAATGGTTCTCTCTCATCATTAATGTTTCTATCTCTCTCTCCCTTTCCTGTCCTCTCTGAAATCAATAAAAAATATATAATTTTTAAAAATGTGACCTGTTTTAAGTATATATATATTAATATGCATTTTGATAGTTTAATTATAATATTTAATTAATTTCTACATAGTTCCTCTACAAAATGAAGTGCATAAAAAGCAAACTCTTTTAAGAATGAAAAATCCGCCGAAACCGGTTTGGCTCAGTGGGTAGAGTGTCGGCCTTCGGACTCAAGGGTCCCAGGTTCGATTCTGGTCAAGGGCATGTACCTTGGTTGCAGGCACATCCCCAGTAGGGGGTGTGCAAGAGGCAGCTGATCGATGTTTCTCTCTCATCGATGTTTCTAACTCTCTATCCCTCTCTCTTCCTCTCTGTAAAAAATCAATAAAATATATTTAAAAAAAAAAAAGAATAAAAAATCCCCAACTCAACTATAATATTTGCCAATGTCCCGTGGGGTTAACAGGAGTTCACTTGAGGCAAATCATCTACATTGGGCTATCCACACACTCTCACCCCCACCCCAACTTAATTAGGCTGTCAATCATAATTAGTAGTGTTATGCATTTTTCACAGCTGCCTTATCAGTGTTTTGTTTTAACCAAGTTTAGCAAATGGATGGAATTTTAATGTATTATTGAGCTGGGAAAGATCTTGACTGTGTTGAATATTCTCATGTTAAAGCTCTTTCATTGTTACATAACCTATACATAGAACAATTGAGTAAGATAAATAAAAAAAAAGTTTGCAAAAGCAGAAAATAACAGGTGATAGCCAATTCTAATAAGAGGATTATTTAAAACACAAGCATTGGGGAGCAAAACCTTTGCTTCCAAGTTTTTTTACCGAAGGCTTCTGAAAGTTTTTTAAGCAAAGTCTATATTCATAAGAATATGCATATGTTGAAATAAACTGTGTTGACACCTCCTATTTGAGTGCAACTTCTGTTAAAATTCCAAAGACTAGTTTCAGATTTTCCTAGCTTTTAAATGCTAGTAGGCAAAATTAAAATCTCACTGTGTGTACTTGGACATACTTTTATATTCACTAAATAAAAATATTTTTCATGGTTGTAAATTTCTAGAAGAAAAGAAGTCACAATTAAGAAGTGGCAGACACCATAAAGCCATATACACTTTATTGAAAACAGTGAAGACGCAATGCAGATGGAGAATCAAAGAATGGTACACTTGAAACCTATATAACTTTATTAATGAGTATTACCCATTAAATTGAATTAAAATATAAATAAATAAATAAACACACTTACTTCAAACCCAGTACTTGTGGCCTTTAAAACTCTGATCATCTTTGCAAGGAGCAAGTGTAAATTATTTATAACATAATGAACTTATGAGGAAACAGCCATAATAACGAATTGACACTCTTATGATTCATAAAATTCAATACTTGCCCTAATTGGGCTTTCCTGCCTACTAACTGAAAGGTGAAAATCCTATGCTATTTTAATTTCTCTATCTTAATTATAATACTCTCTTGCTACAGGCTTTATGGTATTAACTTCCTATGTTGTAATTAACCACTACATATCTATATTAAATTTTCTATTTTCTTGAACCCACAAACCCTTTTCATTACATTATCAGAAAGAGAATATATTAAATTCTTACCTGAACACAGATCTGTGGCTCCAATGAAAGAATACTGATCTCAGAACTTTCTACCTAAAGGTAGTGAAGATTCCTTTTTTCACAAGCTGATCTATTTCCTTTTCTGAAAGGAGTTTCTGATAATGGCAAGACTAGAAGCAAATAAATAACCAAATATCAAGTTTAATAAACAAAGGGTAGAAATATTTATGTTGGTATGTAATAGAGATGTCAATTGCTTTGTATAGATTTCAATCTTTTATTCACTATTAGTTGAATGTTAAATAAGGGGCAAGCATTCTGTTCAGCCTTGCAGGAGAAGGATCAAACCTCAGTGCTTATTACCAAGAGATTACTGGATGGGGAGTCAAAAAAGAAGGTGGAAGACTGACAAATTGCCTGATAATTATGACACAGTGTAATCACTGATAGTGAAGAGTGCAAATTGATATGGGAACGTATAAGAGCATTGCACGTCCAGACTAGGAGTTCAAGGTGGGAGTCAGTTAGGGGAAAGTTCCCAGAATATGTGACATTCAAGATCAATTTGAAGAAGGAGTTAGTCATAAGAATTGAGAATATTACTGAGGCCAAGACATGCCGTGAAAAAATAAGGCCAGTTTCACCAGAATAAGGCTATCTAACAATGGGAACATAATTTAACTTTTTCCTTTCATATTGAAGGCATGTTCTCTATCTGAACACCTCATGCAGACTCTCAGGTGGAGAGCCTAGTCTCATCTTCAAAATACAGTGATTAAAAGTGCCGGTATCTGCCACGATTATTTCTTCTCAGAAACATTACATTTTCCTCATATTATTAAAGAAAGAAATCATGATTCCCTTGAAATGTTTTCTTTCAGTGAAAATCTCCTTTTCTTTTATGTCTTTTTTTTGGCATTCCATAGCATCAAAATTTATTCAATCAATATTTTTATGACTTCATACTAAAACTGTTTCTAATTTTTGCAGTTACCAATAGTTCTTGCAGAGAACATCTTTGAAGCTAAATTTTGGTTGTTCCATGATTGTTTCCTCAGGATAAAATTACAGAATGGAATCACTAGATTAAATTATATATATATATATATATATATATATATATATATATATACACACACACACACACACACACACACACACACACACACATGTTAAAGGCTTTTGATATGTATTGCCAACCAGAAAATTTTTTTTATAATTTATAATGCTAGAATTTGAGAAAAATTGTTTGTGACTTTTTCCTAAATTCAATAATTCCTGCCTCTGTCTATCTGGTAATGGGTTTCCATTGTACCAACAATAGGTATAGAAATTGACAATTGCAATTTACCTTTATTTCCCAACAGGATTAAAGAAACTATCATTTTCTAAAATCCTTAATTTTCTCAGTACACTTTGCTTTGTTCCATAGATCAAAAATCCTGAATGAGAATTCAGCATAATTCAGTATTGCTTAGAAAAAACCTCTGTGAAAGTCAGCTTGTTTAGTTTCATCATTGCTGATTTAGTGTTTGTTTGTTTTTCTGCTTTTTATTGAATTTATGGGGTGACCCTGGTTAACAGAATTATACAGGTTTCAGTTGCACAGTTCCACAACACATCACCTGTACATTGCATTGTGTGTGTGTTCCCTTTTCTTGGATTGTGTTGCATTGACCACTGCGTTGTACTTCTTGGAAGTCTGAGTTTGTGGCAAGCAATTGTCCAATTTTCTCAGGCATCGAGCCTGAGAAAACAATGCTCAGACTGTGGACTGGAATCTGGGAATAAGCAGTTTTTGGTGCCCAAATCTGTCAACGTTTCATGGTTTAGAGGCAAAATGGATAATATCTAGAAAGTCAGATGCCCCCAGGAGACAGTTTTTTAAATTGGGTCCCTCTTGGGCTGATTATAAAACTAACCAGCCATTTATCAACCCAGCCATTTGTATCATATAAAGGAACACAATTTATGCAAATACAAGTTATTAAATGCATTACAGTCTACTAGTAGTATTCCATTGTGTAAATGTACCACAGCTTTTTACCTACTCATCTACTGATGGGGACGTTGCTTTCTAATCTTGGCTATTGTAAATAATCCTGCAATGAACATAGAAGTGCATATATTTTTTCAAGTTTGTGTTTGTTTGTTTTTTGTTTCTTTGGATATATTCCCAGATGTGGAATTGCTGAGTCGTAAGGCAGTTCCATTTTTAATTTTTGAGGTACCTCCAGACTGCTTTCCACAGGGGCTGCACCAATCTGCATTCCCACCAACAGTGCTTGAGGGTCTCTTTTATCTACATCCTTGCCAACACTTGTTGTTTGTTGACTTATTGATGATAGCCATTCTGATAGGTGTGAGGTGATATCTCAACGTGTTTTTTTAATTTTTGTTGTTGAAAGTATTATATATGTCCCCTTTCCCCCCCCACCCCCCTTGACCTCTCCCAGTCCACCCCCACTCCCCACCTGAGGCCTTTACCAACCTATTGTCTGTGTCCAGGGGTTATGTATATATGCATACAAGTTCAATGTTGATCTTTCCGAACCATCCACCCTCCCCTGCCTTCACTCTGAGGTTTGACAGTCTGTTCGATGATTCTCTGTCTCTAGATCTATTTTTATTCATCAGTTAATGTTGTTCATTATATTCCACAAATGAGTGAGATCGTGTGATACTTATTCTTCTCTGACTGGCCTATTTCTCTTAGCATAATACTCTCCAGGTCCATTCATGCTGTTTCAAAGGGTAAGAGCTCCTTCTTTTGACAGCAGCATAGTATTCCAATGTGCAGATGTACCTCAGTTTTTTAATCCACTCATCTGCTGATGGTCAGTTGGGCTGTTTCCAAATCTTATCTATCGTAAATTGTGCTCCTATGAACATAGGGGTTCATATATTCTTTCTGATTGGTGTTTCTGATTTCTTAGGATATATTCCTAGAAGTGGGATCACTGGATCAAATGGAAGTTCCATTTTTAATTTTTTGAGGAAACTCCATACTCTTTTCCACAGAGGCTGCACCCATCTGCATTCCCACGAACAGTGTAGAAGGGTTCCTTTTTCTCTACATCTTCACCAATACTTTGTTTAATTTGCATTTCTCAGATGATTAGTGACATTGAGCATCTTTTCATAAGTTTATTGATCATCTGTATGTTCTTTTTGATAAGTGTCTATTCAGGTCCTCTGCTCATTTTTAAATTGTATTTTTTTGTTTTCTTGGTGTTGAGTTTTGTAAGTTCTTTATAAATATTGGATACTATTCCCTTATTAGATGCATCATTGGCAAATATGTTCCCCCATTCAGTGGGTTGTCTTTTCATTTTGTTGATGGTTTCCTTTTCTGTGCAAAAACTTTTTAATTTGATGTAGTCCTATTTGTTTATTTATTTTTATTTTTTCCTTTGCCTAAGGTGGAGGGAATATACTTAAACATAATAAATGACATAGATGAGAAACCTGCATTTAACATCATACTAATTAGGCAAAAACTACAAGCATTTCCCTGATGATGGGGAACAATGCAGCAATTTCTTTTTTCACCACTGTTATTCAACATAGTACTGGAAGTTCTTGCCACAGCAATCAGACAAGAATCCTCTCTAATAAAATGGTAATATGCAAATTAACCATCACTCCGCTACATAAACCACACCCACCACCCAAGCCACGCCCACCAGCCAATCAGGGCGAGTATGCAAATTAACCCCAATCCAAGATGGCTACAGCCACAGAGAGCAAGGTTTCCCAGGTAACAGAGGAAGCCAAGCTTTCCATAGCCGTTGCAGGCCTAAGCCTCCACTCAAGCTACAAAGTTTCAATTATAGAAGGTAAACAAATTCAAACAAATGGCGACAGAATGGAGCTTGAGAGAGCAGGCCAGGGTTGCCGGCGGCAACAGGGGAAGCAAAGCTTTCCGAACACCCTGGCCGGGCTCACCCGCTTAAGGCTACAAAGTTTCAATTGTAGAAGGTGAATTAACTGCCACAGAAATGGCTGCCAGAGCCCCAGGCTTGGCTCCGCTCCAGGCTACAAAGTTTCAATTGTAGAAGGAAAATAAATTCCAGATACCAGGGCCTCCCCTTGGGTTGCCAGGGAGCGTGGCCGGCCTGCAAACCACCACAGGCCCCTCGCTTAGGCCGCCCCACACCCCAAGGGAACCCCCACCCTTATCTGTGACACCCTTCAGGGCAAACCAGCTGGCCCCCACCCCTGTACCAGGCCTCTATCCTATCTAATAAAAGAGTAATATACAGATTGATCATCACTGCAACACACAATATAGCTGCCTCCATGTGGTCAAAGATCCTGCCCCCATGTGGACACAAGATGGCCACCACAAGATAGCCAGCAGGAGAGGGCAGTTGGGAGGCACCCGGCCTGCAAGGGAGGGCAGTTGGGAGGGACCAGGCCTGCAAGGGAGGGCAGTTGGAGGTGATCAACCCTGCAGGAGAGGGCAGTTAGGGGTGACCAGGCTGGCAGAGGAGGGAAGTTGGGGGCAAACAGGCTGTCAGGGGAGCAGTTAAGCATCAACCAGGCTGGCAGCAGAGTGGTTAGGGGGTGATCAGGCTGGCAGGCAGAAGCGGTTAGGGGCAATCAGGAAGGCAGGCAGGCAAGCAGTTGGGAGCCAGCAGTCCTGGATTGTGAGAGGGATGTCCGATCCCAGGATCGGGCCTAAACGGGCAGTCGGACATCCCTCCAGGAGTCCCAGATTGGAGAGGGTACAGGCTGGGCTGAGGGACAACCCCCCGCCGTGCACGAATTTCGTGCACCGGGCTTCTAGTAAAAAATAAAAGGCATCAAAATTGGAAAGGAAGAAGTAAAGCTGTCATTATTTGCAGATGGCATGATACTGTATATGAAGAACCCTAAAGATTTCACCAAAGAAACTACTAAAATAGATAAATGAATTCAGTAAAGTAGCAGAATACAAAATAAATATCCAGAATTAGTTTCATTTTAATATACCAGTAATGAACTATCAGAAAAGGAAACTAAGAAAACAATCCCATTCACAATAGCTTCAAAAAGAATAAAATACCCAGGAATAAACTTAAACAAGGAGCTGAAAGACCTGTACTCATAAAACTATAGGACATTGAAAAAATAAATAGAGGAAGATATAAACAATGGAAGAATATGTGTCCATGGATTGGTAGAATTAACATCATTAAAATGCCCATACTCCCCAAAGCAATCTATAGATTCAGCACAATCCCTTTTGAGATACCAAAGACATATTTCACATAACTAGAACAAATATTATAAAAGTTTATGTGGAACCACAAAAGACCCAGCAATCTTAAGAAGAAAAAGTTTGAAGGAATCACACTACATAATATCAAACTATACTACAAGCCCATAGTAATAAAAACAGACATAGAGACCAGAGGAACAGAATAAAGAGCCCAGAAATATACCCACAACTTTATAGTCAATTAATATTTGACAAAGGACCCAAAAATATACAAGGAGGTAAAGATAGTCTATTAGATCCATGCAAAAAAAAAGAAAGAAAGAAAAGAAAAGAAAAGAAAGAAAGGAAGGAAGGAAGGAAGGAAGGAAGGAAGGAAGGAAGGAAGGAAGAAAGAAAGAAAGAAAGAAAGAAAGAAAGAAAGAAAGAAAGAAAGAAAGAAAGAAAGAAAGAAAGAAAGAAAGAAAGAAAGAAAGAAAGAAACTAGACCACTTTCTTACACCATACATAAAGATAAACTCAAAATGGATGAAGTACATTCTCTAATTATTATGGCAATATTTTCTTCATTGAAAAGCAATGACCAAAAGTACACATATATTTGTAGTAGTTCACATCTTGCATATCCCATTTTCCTCCTGCCATTGATGAGTGAATGATAGTTCATCTGATTACATTCTCCCTTGTACGCATATCCCAGGCATTTGGGAGAAGATTACTGTTTCAGGGTCTAAACATTAGGATGATATTCTCAGGTAGTCTGGTTGTTTAAGATTTTAACAGTACTTCAGATTTTGCTCTGTTAACAGATCTTGACATCCTAGAAGAGCCCAGTTCTGGGGCTCATTAATACACAAATTTGAGTGCTACAGTGTCAGTCCTGACCTCAGAGGTACCCATTAGTAACCTTTTCCATCGTGCTATAATGTGATCAGAGACACTGAAGTAGCAGACCGTTGTGTTTGTTAATCAGAAATCATTCAGAATCATTGCAGTTTAACAATAGAACCCCATTGTTCCCTTTCTTTTTAATAAAAACAGTTTGGGGCTCCCCTCCATGCTCCTATTTTTAAGGTACAAATTATATAATTTAAATCATTGTTGCATATGTGAAGTGGCATTTCTATGTATAGCCTTTTGAAAAAGAGTAAGTTTATCTCATGTAAGCCTGAAAGTTTATGTTTAGTTACCAACTCTGGACATGAAAGTATCATAACTTATTCGTACGCTTCTCGGGAAGAAAGCAGCAGTCCTCCCCAAAGCCCAGACACCCTCCTCCTCTACACGTCGACACCATGTTTTGAAGGCAACCCCATTTAAATGTCACAAATATCATTTCACAGAATATATCTTAAGATCTCTTTTAAAACAAAATATCGGTTTATCTACGGAGGTAATCTTTGTTTTCTGGTGTCACAAACATTGCATTGCATTCTCAAGTCTCTCTGTCTTTGCCAATTTATTAGGAAATATCATTACATATTGCTAATTCTGCAGGACTCACCCTAAATGAGTGAGTTCAGGCCTCACCTTAAATGCCAGCCGTGATGGCAACTGTGTCTCAGCAGTGTATCTCCAGGCCTGGTGCCTGGATACGGTTGTATAATTTGTGTCCTAAAGAACACCAGGTCACCTGAACACCGGGACCAAAACCCAGGCCACTTTCATTCCCCAAGCCATGTTCTTGAGAAAATAAACATGTCCAGGCTATTTTTGCAGTACAACAATAAAACCTGATTGTTTCCTTTGTTTTTTAATTAAAACAGTTTGGGGCTCCCCTCAATGCTCCTATTTTTAAGGTATAAAGCACTTTGTGGGATTGTGGTGGCCGTTTGGTTGGGATAAATAGCTTTCAATCAAGTATAAAACTTGTAACATCCTTTCAACCAACAGGCATGCAAGAGTCAATTTGACCGAAGGAGCAGAGTAGGTCTTGCTCCATGGAACTGTGCACTTGTAAACTTAATGATTGTCTCGTCTAGTCATGCCAATATGGAGAGTGGGTGATTCTAACTCAGACACAGTGCAGAAATAGGGTTCCTGTGAACTCTGCCTTTGTCAGGGTCTCATAGTATTCTCATATTCTTGTATCTCCAATAGTTATCCTAATAAAGAGCTTGTGTTCATGTTTATTTAAGCATTACATATAGATTATCTATCTATCTATTATCTATCTATCTATCTATCTATCTATCTATCTATCTATCTATCTATCATCTATAATCTATCTATCTATCTATCTATCTATCTATCTATCTATCTATCATCATCATCATCTACCTACCTATCTATCATCTACATACTAGAGGCCCAGTGCACAAATTCATGCAGCAGTGGGGTACCTTGGCCTGGTCTGCGGGATCGGGCTGAAATCAGCTCTCCGACATCCCCCAAGGAGTCTCGGATTGCGAGAAGGTGCAGGCCAGGCTGATGGACCCCACCGGGGCACGATCAGGGCCAGGGAAGGACATGGGAGGTTGGCCAGCCCTGGAGGAACCGCTGGAGGGCTCCAGGGTGTGTCCAGCCATCTCACTCAGTCCCGATAGGCTGGACCCCAGCAGCAAGCTAACCTACTGGTCGGAGCATCTGCCCCCTGGTGGTCAGTGCACATCATATCAACTGGTCAACCAGTCGACTTGTCTGCCTCCTGGTAGTCAGTGCACGCCATAGCGAGAGGTTGAGCGGCCTTAGCATATCATTAGTATATTATGCTTTGATTGGTTGAACAGCTGACCGGAAGACAGGACACTTAGTATATTAGGCTTTTATTATATAGGATGTTAACAGATCTTGACATCCTAGAAGATAGATAGAGATAGATAGATAGATAGATAAATAGATAGATAGATATAAATCATTGCTAGAAGAAAATTTATCCCCTATAATACTAGTGCTCTTTAGATTCTGCTATCATAGTTATAAATATTCTTGTGGTCAAGATTTCTTAGAAAAAAATGGATGGATAGTTCTGCCTGGGAGCATTGGGTTTACATTCCAAGGTCAGTCAAACTGGGGCATCTTTCTTCATTGTTAAAGGCATCCCATTTTTCTTGATTGAAAGACACACACTTCCATATTTCAAATATGACTGTAGGTGACTATAAATATGGTGGGCTTTTTTGCATCCAAAAACTATTGTTAAGTCAGCGCTATACGTATGCTGAATAGGGCCTTACAATTTAGGAATTATGATGTCTTACTATGTTGTTCCATCTGTTATGCATGTGAGGGGCAATTTTGCTCAGCCTATAGTGTAGGGAAGAGGGATTTCTGTAATGCTGGGTGACTGATTTTGAATTTGATTTTTGTTTGTGTTATTTAGATTCACCTGTCTTTAATATGAATTTCTTAATGCCATTTATATTTTATAAATCCCCACCCAAATATATTTTTCTATTGATTTTTTTTTAGAGAGAGAGTGGAGGGGAGGGAGAATTGGGAGAGAGAGAGAAAAATATCGATGTGAGAGAGACACATAAATTGGTTGCCTCCCACACTCACCCCAACCAGGGTCCAGCATCGAACCTCGACCCTTCAGTCCAAGGGCCAACACTCTAATCACTGAGCCAAATCCGCCAGGGCTGTTATTTAATTGAAATACACATAACATAAATAGTACCATCTTAACTATTTTTTTAAATTGTCTTTATTGTTGAAAGTATTACAGATGTAATATGTTCTTAAAAATAAGATGTCCACCTTTTCCCCCCATTGACCTCTCCTCCCACTCTGGCCCCCTCTCCAGGCCTTCACTGCATTATTGTCTATTTTTAAGTGCACAATTCAGTGCTTTGAAGTATAGTCACATTATTGTGCAACTTTTTGACCTTGAAAATTGAAACTCCATCCTATATAATAAAGAGGTAATATGCAAATTAACCCTCATGCCCTCACAATATGGCTGCCTACAACCAGGCTGGCAGGGGGGTTAGTGAGGGACAACCAAACAACTGAAAAAGCAGGCTACGTGGGGCGACCAGGCTGGCAGGGGGCTGTGAGGGGTGACCAGGCCAACAGGGGGGGACAGTTGGGGGCAACCAGGCCAGCAAAGGGGGCAGTAAGAGGTGACCAGGCCGGCCGGGGGGGGGCAGTTAGGGGTGACCTGGCCGGTGGAGGGGTCAGTTAGGAGTGACCAGGCAGGCAAGAGGGGGCAGTTGGGGGCAATCTGGCCAGCAGCAGGGGGCAGTTAGAGGTGATTAGTCCAGGATTTTAAGAGGAATGTCCTACTGCTGGTTTAGGCCTGATCCCTGGGATAGGGCCTAAACCGACAGTTGGACATCCCCTGAGGGGTCCTGGATTGGAGAAAGTACAGGTTGGGCTGAGGGGATCCCCCCCTATGCACGAATTTCATACACTGGGCCTCTACTATACAATAAAAAACATAAGCTTTATTTGAAGTATTATATATATATATTAAAAATACATTAATTAGAAGTATATAACTATGGATTTTTATAAAATGAAGACACATATATATCCACCATCCAGATGAGAGGAATGGAGCATTACCAGCATCTCTCACTCTCAGTTACTACTTTACACAACTGTTTTTTACATGTTGACTTTGGATCTAGCAACACGGCTAAATTCACTTTTTCATTCTGATAAACTGTAGACTCTTTTGGATTTTCTACATATGCAGACATGTTATTCATGAATAATAATATTTTTCTTTTTTTGACTTATCGACTTACTGTCTAGGACTTCCAGGAGAATGATGAGTAAATTTGGGGATTAAAAACATTGTTAAAAACAAATTTGGGGATAATGGACATCTTTGTTTTATCCCCTATCTTGGGGGAGGCTTTATATATTTCTCTGCTGGTTATGATGTTTACTGTAGTTTTCTGCAGCTGCTCTCTGAGATTAATGAAGTTCCCATCTATTCCTCATTTGTCAAAGGTTTTCATCCTGAAGAGATGGAAAATTACTTCAATTGTGTTTTTTCTGAATAGAGAAAATATTTTATTTCCTCCTTATTTTATTACTAGTAGCCCATCGCGCGATGTCGCGCGCAGGAGGCCGCCCGCCGCTTCCACAGGAGACAGCGGGAACTGCAGCGCGCAGCCAGGAGCCACGCTGCTTCCGTGGGCGGTGGGCCCGCTGTCTCCTCTCCGGGCCTGCACTCGGCCGCGGAGGCTGCAGGCCAGCCCCCCTGTCGCTGTCCGTGTCCACTCCAGCTCTGGGGGCCGGCATGAGCCTGGCATTCCACCAGGCTGCTCACGCTGCCTGCTCTCAGTGGCCACCCTCCCACCCCCGGGACCGGGGGACTCCGGCAGGGCTGAGAGGACTGGGCACGGCCATCTTGTGGCTATGGGCTCCGTCATCTTTGTGATGGAGTGACAGTTAATTTGCATATTACCATTTTATTCGATAGGATTGTGGTGAATTATATGAATTGATTTTAAATTACTAAACTAATTGTATGGAAGATTTTTGTATAAGAATGGTATTATCTCTTAAGTTTTGGAAGAATTCACTGGTAAACTTGGCCTACATATTTTTTGTGGGAAAGTTTCTAATTCAATTTCTTTAATAAATGTGGGATTATATTTTATGCTACTTTTTTCTAAGGTGTTTCCAGGAACTTGTTCCGTTTACCTAAAATTTAAAATTCACTGGCATAAAATTTTTCACAATATCTTTAGATTTTAATACTTATACAATCTATAGTAATTTTCCATTTTTCACTTAGACTATAGGTTACTTCTGTCCTTTATTTTTATAAGATCAGTAGTGGTAACATTATATCAACTGGTATTGTTTTTTTAAGAACCAATTATTTTGTTGATTTTTCTCTATTACATTTTTAGGACAGGGTTATACTTTTAAAAATTAGTAGGCTTTATTTATTAAAGCAACTTTAGGTTTACAGAAAAAAATTAAGCAGAAAGTTCAGGAAGCTCCCATATACTCCTTCCCCTGCTCGTTGTTAATGTGGTACATTTGTTACAATCGATGATCTAGTATTAATACATTATTATTAACTAAAGCCCATGGTTTAAAATCTCTATTGTTTTGCTTTTTCCAGAATATCATGTAATTGGTATTTAACAGTATATAGCCTTTTTAAATTGGTTCATTTTACTTAGCAATATACCGTACTTTCCGGCGTATAAGATGACTGGGCGTATAAGATTTTCCTGGGTTAAAAAGTCGTTTTATACGCCGGAAAATACGGTATATTGGACTATATTGATGGGATTAGATATATTGGACTACCGTATTTTCCGGCGTATAAAACGACTTTTTAACCCAGGAAAATCTTATACGCCCAGTGTCTTATACGCCAGAAAATACGGTACATTTGAGGTTCCTCCATGTCTTTTCATGGTTAATTTTCTTTTTTACTAAATACTCCATTGTATGGATGTACCACAGTTTGTTTATCCATTCACTCATTGAAACAAATCTTGGTTTCTTTCAAGTCTTTTATCACATATGTCCAATGCAGAAGTTTTTCGTTTTAACAATACCCAACTTAGCAATTTTTTTCTTTCGCGGGTCATGCTTTGGGTATTGTATCTGAAAACTCATTTCCAACACCAAGGTCACCTAGATTTCCTCCTTGTTATCTTCTAACTGTTTTAACTATTGTGCTTTACATTATGTCTGAGGTTCAGATGACATGTTTTTTAAATTTTATTATTTTTCTTTAAATTATTATTTATTTTCTTCTACTTTCTTTGGCTTTAATTTACTATTCTTTTTTAACCTATTAAGGCAGAGTTTTCTTAGTTTCTGCTGTATGTGCTTAAGACCATAAATTTCCCTCAAGCATGGAATTAGATGTATCTCACAACTTGATGTAGTTTCATAATCATGTATCTTCTAATTTTCATTATGTCTCTTAAACCCATAGATTATTTAGTCATTTTTAATGTCAAAATATTTTAGGATTTCTTAAATTATCTTTTAACACTAATTAATTTTGCAATAGTAAGGAAACATATGTGATTTCAAGCCTTTGAAATTTGTTGGCACTTGCTTTATGGCTCATGATGTGATATATTATGATACAGTTTCTTTTGCTCTAGAAGAGTGCTCATTTTGCCATCATTTTGTATGAATGTTTTTAGATAGATAGATAGATAGATAGATAGATAGATAGATATGTGTGTGCATGTAGTGATTATATTATATATCCATTATTTTATTCATATCTTCTATAATTTAATCTAATTTTATCTGCTTATCTGGAGTTATTGAGGATAGTATTTTAAAATCCCCTATTGCAGGATTATTTTCAATAGCCAAGATTTGGAAGCAGCTCAAGTGTCCATCAGTAGATGAGTGGATAAAAAAGCTGTGGTACATTTACACAATGGAATACTACTTGGCTATAAAAAATAGGGAAATCTTACTCTTTGTGACAGCTTCAATAGACCTGGAGATTATTATGCTAAGTGAAATAAGCCAGTCCAAGAAAGCCAAATACCATGATTCCAATTATATGTGAAATCTGATGAACAAATTAAACAAAGAATAGAAACAGACTCTCATAGATACATAGAACTGACTGACCACTGTCAGAGGGAAGGAGGGTTTGGGGCCAGGTGAAAAGATAAAGGGATTAAGCAAAACAAAATCTCAGACACACAGTATGATGATTACCAGAGGGAAAAGGGGTGGGGGAGGTAGAAGAGGGTAAAGTGGGGATAAAAGGTGATGGAAAAAGACTTGACTTTGAGTGGTGAACATGCAATATAATGTACAGATGATGTGTTATAGAATTGTACACTTGAAACCTATATAATTTTATTAATCAATGTCACCCCAATAAATTCAATAAAATGAAATAAATAAAATATATTCTTCATTATGAACATAGAATTATCTATTTCTCTTTTAGTTCTGTCAATTTGTTTTATGTCTTTTAAAGTTATACTTTTAGTTGCAGGAATATTTAGAATTATTATGTCTATGTGGTAACTTAAATGTGTTATTATTCTGAAACTAGAGGCCCGATGCACGAAGATTCGTGCAAGAATGGGCCTTCTTTCCCCTGGCTGCTGGCACCGCCATCACTCTGGCTGGAGCCGCCTTTCCGCCTTCCCACGCTGCCCAGAGGCCCGGAGAGGCTGGGGTGGTGCGAACGCCTGCATCGTCGCCATGGTGATGAAGCAAGTGTCCAGCCCCGCCCCTGGCAACTTGGCGCCTGCATATGCAAATTAAACTGCCATCTTTGTTGGGTTAATTTGCATGCTCACTCCTGATTGGCTGGTGGGAGTCATGAAGGTACAGTCAATGAGCATGTTGCTCTTTTATTAGTGTAGATATTATTCTTAATCTCTGTAACATTGCCTTAAAAGTCTTCTTAGCTTAAAGTCTTCTTTGTCTGGTATTAATATACTAGTTATCTTTGCCCTGGCCATTGTGGCATTGATATCTCTCTCTCTCTCTCTCTGAAATAAATTTAAATATATATATATATATATATATATATATATATATATACCTTAGCTTTCTTTTGGGTAATGCTTCCAAGTTATATTTATTACTTTATTTTTACTCTTAGCCTTTCTATGCCATTATTTAGGGTATCCCCCCAAAATGTATACACACTTAACAGATGATAGCTCAATTGATAATTTCTTTTCAGATTTAACCCATTGGAATTGATTCAAAGTGTGTGTATATTTTTGGGATACTCAGTACTTATATTTCTCATAAGCAGCATATATATAGTTTCATATTTAATATAATTACGAATATGTAGCTAAAATATATTTTGAATAACATGATTGCCACAGCTTGTAAGAGATCCTAAAATATTTCATTGGTCATTTTGAATTTAGTCTCTAGGAAGAAATATTTGCTGTTTTTATATCATTTATTATAGAGAGAATAATATGTTGTTATTGTATATTCCCTGTATTCCAATGAATAACCTGAGTTTCAACCCAGAAACGTACTTAAATTCCATTAGTCAGGTTGCTATTTTCAATGCCAATGAGAACAATAAAATCTTAATAATACAGGGTGGGGCAAATATAGGCTTACAGTTGTGAGTACCTGAAACACAGAGTTTATTTTTGTATTATTATTTACTAATTGTCATATTTTTTTCTCTGCAAACAACTGTAAAGCTACTTTTGCCTCACCTTGTATTTCAATATGTTTTCAATGCTTATAAGAGCTCATCACAAGCCATGCAATCACTAATGGAAAGTAAAAATTTTATTAACATTTATTTGTTCTAATCACCTTTAATTAAAGATTATTGTATTCAAAATACAAATCTAAGGAATCTAGGAATTGTTCCAAAAATGCAATTTAGTATATACTGATACTTCCAAAAATAAAATTACTATGTATTGTAATATTAAGACATTATGAAATTACTTCACAGTTATTGTTGAATAGCCCTAAAATTTACATAGAACATTATGGACCAATTTGTGGTTTGAGTACAGGAGATTTATATACTGGTATTATCGTGGCATGGAGTTAATCACCAGGCCAGTGCATGTTGAGAAAGGATGACTCTGCAGTTTTTGTTTGTTTGTTTTATGAGACATTGCATACAACTAGGATGCCAGTTTTTCCAGTGCCGCTTCATCAACGTCAAAAAGTAAATTGAATGATATGAGGTCATCAGAGGCACGACGCAGGTACAAAGACATCAGAGTTGTATTCATTAACATCAAAACTTGATTAACTGTAATGGATTGCATTTCTGCCATCAATAAACATTTGCTGTCCTAGTGATCAATCAATTGTTAACAAAGAGATGCAAACTACCTGATTTGTCAGAGGAAGAATATTTCAGGTGGTGTCTGGACAGCTGGCTGGCAAACTTTTTTGAAGATGTTTTATCATTTTGAATTAATAGATAAATTTTGTTAAATTTTATAAAATTAAAGATTTAAAAATTTTAAATGATTTTACATTAAGAATGAGTGGCCCGTGGTTAACATATTGTATAATAGGTGACTGATTTTGACTGATTTTATAAACAAACATTTAGATTTATAAGTGACTTTAATTTTACTAAGGGAAGGGAAGGCTGAAAATTAAGGCCTTAAAGATTAAAATCCTTTCAAATAATTAAATTCTAAAAAAACAAAGTTATATGTTGATATTTGTTGTAAATCAGTCTGTAGCCTTTGGATCTCCTGCATGGTGTTTTAAAAGTTCTTAATTAGAAAACAAGTAAGTTTGATCAAAGAGTATGAACTTGCAGTTATAAGATGAACCAACGAAGCCAGCTGCAAGGGGCTGTGAGGGCCGACCCAGGCTGCGAGGGCAGAGCCCCGTGCACAAATTCCGTGCATCAGGCCTCTAGTTAGTAATAATGTATTGTATACTTAAAAATTACCAAGGGAGTTTATCTTAAGTGTTCTCACCACACACACACACAATGGTACCTATGAGGGGTGATGAATATGTTAATTAGTTATATTCTGATCATTTCATAATGTATGCCATATATCCAAACATCACCTTTTACACTGTTTATACAGGGTAGTGGCAAAAGTAGGTTATGGTTGTGAGAACACAAAACACAGAATTTATTCTAATATTATTTATTAATTATTGTATTATTTTCCATATGATCAACTGTAAACCTACTTTTACCCCACTATGTATACAACTTTTATTTGTCAAAAATAAATAAATAAAAATAAAAGCCCTCAAAAAAAATAATAAAAATTGATCTGAAGAAGCAAAGAGGGAGCGACTTTGGAAATGTCAAAGATCCAAGGATGCTTTCAACATGTTGTCTGAAATCAATTCTATGAGCATTTGTAGCGTTAAGTATGGAATCTATATGCTTAAGACTCTTTATTCCCAAAATGGCTTTTGATATGTCCATCATTATTTATGCTTGTTTTGGGAGAAGGGGCATAATTTCCACTCCAAACTGGCATATGAACATTTTTACAATTCACTTGAAACTAAATATTTTGAGGTATTTTAAAGTAAATTTGGATTTTAAATATATTATTGCTATAAAATTCAGTTTTCCAACAGAAACTAATAAATATTTCAACATAGAAAATTCATAAATAACTTCCTATACTTTGGCTTTACAGAGGAGAAAATATGGTTGTCTCAAGTGTTAAGGCTGGTAGTTAGATTGCATATTAAATTTGCTCAGCACAGTCCTGGTTTATAATTACCTCTTCTGGTAGTATTGCCTTGTTTACTCTCACACATGTCCCAATAATTCTATGGTCACCCTATTGAGTAGTCACACCTGCTTTGTCTTTTATAAAGATTCCCCTAAATCCAGTATTCAGAGAATGGAGCTCTTAGGGACACTGAGGACTCACCAAAACTAAACCATAGTAAAGGTGGTGAAGAGCACCTTGAATTTTAAATAATTTAAAAAAAAGACATTCAAGTTCCAATTCTTATTTATTTTGTCAAAAGTTTTTATTTTCCTGAGCCCATAAGAAATGGATAATAAGTGTAGTATCTAAGAAATGACATAAGAAATGTGAAAATATTTTGAAAATATTTAAATGCTATACAAATTATATTAACAAACCCGCTGTATGGTTTAACTTAAAGTTTTAATTGTAAAGAGCACAGAGTTAAATAAAGTGTACCAGTAATTACAATGCAGGAGGGCAAACTGTGCCCTTGATACTCACTTTCATGTGTTTTATCTCACTATTATATCCTTCCAGCAGAGGAAATGACCCAAAATACTGGAGGATTCCAAAAGCAAAAAATTTAGTCATCTTCATTTTCATTTCTATATAAAATATGAGCACTTTATATGCAATTTTAATACAATGATTATGATAAAACAGTATTCACATAGTATAGGTTTAACCCTGATAACTTATGGGAATTGTTTTTTGAATGATTGCTATGTGCAAACATATTTTTCTGGATTGTGGAAGATCAGAGTGAATACAGCAAAATTACTTCTATAGTCTGGTTTATGTATGGACAAGCATAATAAACGGCAGAATGAGAAAATAAAGTGAATACATGGAAAAGAAACAATATACTGCTAATCTGAGCATTCTGAGGATCGTGTCAGAGGTGGCTCTTGTACTGAGTCTTGAAGGATGAAGAAGGTTTGGGTAGATCGAGGTGTTTGCCAATACAATACACTCCAGGCTGAGAGATATAAAAAAAGTAGATTGTTGGACAGCCAAGTGCTCAGTGAGCTCACAGGTGGCAGGTGCCACTGGAAGTGATGCATGCCGTGAAGAGATCTCTGAGGAGGCAGACCTGGATAGGGGTGATAGATCTTTTCAAGTAAGAAAAAAACTATTTTCTGTAGGATCAGGAAATCTTTTTAGTGTTTGATGAGGGCAGTGACACCATGAGATTTGTATTTTGGGTAGATAATTCTGGCAACAATAAGTAGTATTGATTGGAGAAGGAAAACATGAGGCTGGAGACCACTTCAGAGACTGTAACAATAGGCCAAATGACAAATGGCCAAGTATAGAATTGAGACTTAAGGGAGTATGAATGGCAAAGTGGGAGCCAGATTGGAGAGGCATTGTAGAAATGATTGGGCGGTAGTTACTGACTGATTGAAAATGCAATTGAGTTAGAGGAAGGAGGAAAAATTATCTTGGAATATTGAGCTTGGCTGACAGAGAAGATAATGGTGCCATTCAATGAGACAGGATGCACAATAACAAGCAGCTTTGCTGGTTCAGGATTAAGCACGGGGTTTGGGTGATGTCTAGTTATTTGTATGTGTACAACTGACAGTTTTATTTTCAGACCTTGAACTCAGAGAAGGTAGGTACATATGTTTCACAGGCTAGGAGATAAATTGACCAAAGTCAACTCACAGTCAAAAAGACCCAGGATTTCAGGAAATATCCACTATTCTCAAGATATATGAAAAATGTGAACACTGTGTGTAATTGGAGGCTGTTCTCTCCTTCTGAGCCATTCGGTCTGTGATAATCAGATAACTCACTTACCTTACTGTGTGTGGCTAGTTTTTGCAGCAATCTGAGTGCTATTCCTTTTGCCCTCTCCTCATTTGTTCTTTGTACATACAGTCAAAAATAGCAACCTGATTAGAAACTGAGCAGGGTGTTGTAGAGGGAGCGCTGATAACATAATTCATTATATTCCAGAAGGGGCATCCTCACAAATAAAGCCATGGAGGTGGGAGTGAACAAAGAGCCTTGGTAACAGTGTATTTAGAGGGAAGTGGGTTTTCTGTGCCATATTAGTGCTCAAACTGGAGGAAGGCTAGCATTGAGTGCTTACAAAGTGCCAGGTACTGTGCTCAGCCTTCATATGCCTTATCTTTTTTAATGCTACAATTAATGAGATTTTTGTACAGTAGTTCCCCCACCTCTCCACAGGGGATTCATTCCAAGACCCCCAGTGGATGCCTGAAACTGCAGGTATACTATGGTTTTTCTAAACATATATATCCATGGTAATGTGTAATTTATAAATTAGGCATAGCATGATATCCTACCTAATAATAGACAAATATGCAAATTGACCGTACCTTTGCTATGCCCGCGATTGGCCAGGAGGCACGGGGGGGCAGGACTTGGGGTGGTCGTGGTAGCCAATTGGGCCAGTGGGACACTGAGCTTGCATTGCCAGTGGCGGCTGGAGCTCAGCGTCTGCGCCATGGCTGTGCTGCGGCACAGAAGGGGCCTCTGGGGCAGCGAGCTCACGTCCCACCGCGGACCATCAAAAACGGGGGAGCTGGGTGCCTGTCCGCTCCAGCACCAGGCCTTTCAGAAGCCTCTGGCGGGGCGGAAGCTTCTGAAAGGCCTGGTGCACCAGCGGACAGGCACCCAGCTCCCCCGCGATCGAAAGCAAAAGTGTGGGAGCTGGGTGCCTGTCCACTCAGGCACCAGGCCTTTCAGAAGCCTCCGCCGCGCTGGATGCTTCTGAAAGGCCCGGTGCACCAGCGATCAAAAGCAAAAGTGTGGGAGCTGGGTGCCTGTCCACTCAGACACCAGGTCTTTCAGAAGCCTTCGCCGCGCCGGAGGCTTCTGAAAGGCCTGGTGCACCAGCGGACAGGCACCCAGCTCCCCCGCGATCAAAAGCGAAAGCGTGTAGGGGACCCTACACGTGCATGATTCAATCATGCACTGGGCCTCTAGTTAACAATAATAACTAATATTAAGTAGAGCAATTATAACAATATAAGGTATTCAAAGTCATGTGAACGTGGCCACTTGTTTTGGAAAATCCGTGTTGAAGGCTTTGTATAAGCTCAGTGCTTTCTGGTGCAACACATTGCCGTCAGTCAGACACTTTTTCTGTTCACATCTTCCACCAACAAATTTAGTGCCTTTTTCATCCTAATTAAGCAATTATTATGCACTGTGGGCCATAACTTTTGCAGTTTGAGGTGTGGCAGTAAAACTAGCACAACTTTCATTTCCCTTCTTTACAATTTCATGGATAGAAGATTCATTCTTGCCATTATATCTTAGCAACCTCAGAACTTGATTTTCTTTTATTTCCTTAAATCTAGAACTTTCACCTTTTCACTTAAGGGAAGCACTAAAGTTTCTCTTTGACATATCTGAAAAGCCAGCATCATTATTCCTAAACTTTGGGGTTACTTGAGCACAACACTACAGGACAACACCAGATTTCATTTCACTACTCAGAACAAAACATAATTTAATATGTATGAGTTGTTTATTTCCATTTTTATTTAACATTTTCAAACCATGGTTGACCTTGGGTCACTAAAACTGTGGAGAGTGGAAACTAGAGATAATGGGAGACTAATGCAATATTATCGCCCATTTTACTTATAAGGAATCTGAAGCAGAGAGAATTTAAATGAATTGACCACAACAGCATTGCTATTGAGACTTGGGTCATTCATTCGACCTGGCTGATTCTGGAGCCTACCCTTCTAACACCTATGCTCTGTTGTTATATGAAGATGTCAGGGAGGAGGGGAGAAAGGATTCTGTCATGATATAACCAGATGAAAGTCTGATGAAAATTGGGATCATGCCCGTTTATTTTATAAAGCTATGGATGCAGGACTGAAAATGTTCAATCTTACCCATGTTGGGTGGATACTTTTGTAAACCTATCTATAATCCACCAATCCTGACTGTTGATAAGTACAAAGCTAAATACATCATTACTTAAGGACAAGATGGGAAAATGGAGAAAAGAGAGAAGAAATTATTTTTACTAACTGAGGGGAAGGATGTGTTCAAAGAACACTTACTACATTTCCAAAAGAAAAGAAATGTAAAAATGTTTGGCATCTTCAATAGGACTAAAAAAAAACACATGAGTTTTATAAAATAGATAGAGCTATAAGATCACAACAGATTGCGATGAGAAGGAAATGGTGTGAGTTCCAACAGAGTGAGATAAAATATGATGGGATGCAAGAAATTAAAATGCAATAGCAGAATTAACTCTTGCTTTGGAGATATAGTAGTGAAAAGCAGTACTGATACTGTAATTCAAATTCCTAATGTGAAGGATAAATATTTAGTCTCCAGAATATGAAAGAAATGTACAAAGATTTTGTTGCAGGTGGTGAGGATGGCACCAGGTGTTAGGTGGGTTCAGACCAGACCTTGGTTTGGCAACCTTTTCTAGTGAATTCTGGCTAGACTCAGAGCTAAGATAAGAAAACATTTCTTTAGAAAATCACAGAGGTAGAAGAAATGGACCATGGGAGAAATGGGTTTAGGAAACAAGTATCAGAGGCAAAAGAAGGGCGCTTGCAGCTTAGGAGAAATAGAGGTAAGGAAAACACACCTGGGATGGGAATAAGAGGTGAAGGGGAAAGGTGTTGGCATGCTCCTGGGAGGGGGAGTGTGCTGGGTCCTCCATCCTAAAGGCTTTTAAGGATGGGGATTGTAGGGGGGTCCCAGGGAAGGGTGTCAATAGACTCTTCATCAGCTTTCTAGGCGGGTCCTTTGAGGGTCCTGGTCTCCACTGATTGGTTAGCCCCAGGGCAGGGGGTTCATTAGTCAATGCAGCTGGTCCTGAGGTCAGCCTTGTGCTTGATTGTCTGGTTTTGCTGCTTTTCTGGGAGCTGAAATACAACTGCAGCCTAGATGTTATCTCTAGGGAGGAAAAGGTCAGGGGATCTAAACCACATGACCAGCAATATGAAAGGTCAGGGGTCCAAAATGCATGACCAGCAATATGCTAGGGGAGGAAAGGTTACCTGGCGGTGAGGTCCTTGTTTTCTCAGTTTTGCCCCTTGCTGGGTTTATTTCAACATTTGAAATAAGTAATCTAACTTAAAATCCAATAAATTATTCTTAAAAATGAATGACTACAAAAAGTAAGAAGAGGGAGAGAGGAGAGAAAGGAGATAAATTTATACCCTGATATTGGCAATTTTCTTGTAATATAAGCACAAAGGAAATATTTTTATAATTTTGCAGATGGGGAAAATGGTTTTCTACAAATAAGGAGGTAAATTAATTGACTTCAGATTTTATTCCTTGGAAATACCAAATGCCTGAAGACTGGGGCCATATCCACAGAGTATTGAATTTAAAAGTCTGTGAATCAAAATTTTTATGCCTAGTACATTACTTTTATAGTACTACCTAACAAGTTTCCAAAACTTAGCAAATTAAAACAATGCACATTTATTTTATTCTGTGGCTCTGGATCAGTGCGGTCCTCTGCTATGGATTATTATGTGAACCTGTTACATAGGTAGTAATTTATGGAATGAAGACCTAGCATCGTTTATACTTTGTGCAGTTATTCATAGTTATTATACTCTGGTAACTAAATCTGAACTGTGTTGTTGGGGGACTTATATTATTTACCTAAATCATTGCAGATGAAATTCTTGCACATCCCAGACCGAACAAAACAGTCTGTTTATATATCTACAAAAGGAATGAGATTTTCATGGTAAAACTGTAATTTTTATTTATTTTTCATTTTTAAAAAATTCTTTATTGTTGAAAGTATTACATATGTCTCCCTTTTCCCCACTGACCTCTCCCCACCTGCTCCCACACCCCAGCACAGGCCCTCATCCCCCCTACTGTCTGTGTCCGTTGGTTATGCTCATATACATGCAAACAAGTCCTTTGGTTGATCTCTTACACACCCCCTTCCATCCTCCCCTGACTTCCCTCTGAGGTTTGATGGTCTGATCGATGCTTCTATGTCTCTAGATCTGTTTTTATTCATCAGTGTATGTTGTTCATTACTATATTCCACAAATGAGTGAGATCATGTGATATTTATCTTTCTCCGACTGGCTTATTTCACTTAAGCATAATGATCTTCATGTCCATCCATGCTGTTACGAATGGTAAGCGTTCTTTCTTTTTTATAGCAGCGTAGTATTCCATTGTGTAGATGTACTACAGTTCTTTAATCCAATCATCTGCTGATAGCACTTAGGTTGTTTCAAATCTGAGGTATTGTACATTGTGCTGCTATGAACATAGGGGTGCATATATTCTTTCTGATTGGTGTTTCTGATTTCTTGGGATGTATTCCTAGAAGTGGGATTACTGGGTCAAATGGGAGTTCCATTTTTAATTTTTTGAGGAAACTCCATACTGTTCTCCACAGTGGCTGCACCAGTCTGCATTCCCACCAGCAGTGCAGCAATGCACGAGGGTTCCTTGTTCTCTACTTCTTCACCAGCACTTTCATTGGTTGATTTGTTGATGATAGCCATTCTGACAGGTACTTCATTGTTGTTTTGATTTGCATCTCTTGGATGATTAGTGACTGAGAATTTTTTCATATGTCTCTTGGCCTTCTGTATGTCCACTCTCAAAAAATGTCTGTTTATGTCCTTTGCCCATTTTTTTTAAATTGGATTGTTTACCTTCCTTTTGTTAAGATGTATGAGTTCCCTAAAAATTTTGGAGGTTAGGCCCTTATCGAATATAACATTGGCAAATATGTTCTCCCATGCAGCGGGCTCTCTTGTTGTTTTGTTGATGGTTTCTTTTGCTGTGCAAAGCTTTTTATTTTGATGTAGTCCCACTTGTTTATTTTCTCCTTAGTTTCCGTTGTCCTAGGAGCTGTATTGGTAAAGATATTGTTATGGGATATGTCTGTTATTTTGCTGCCTATTGATTTTTCCCCATCTTTTAGTATTTTTCAAATAAATGTTAATGGATATATATTACTTTTTAAATAAAATAAAATAAATTTTATTTATGGGTATTAATAATATGAAAATGCACCAACTTTTGATGGTAGTGAAGATAATGGAATCAGATGTGATTTTTTTCTTTATTTTTTAATATTTAAATTTCAACATTGAACCTATATTACATATATGATTTTAAAAGAAACAATTTTAGAGAAAGGTTATTTTGTATACAATTCTACATTTATCTATTATATACTTTAGTCAATGAACCTTTATCAAGACCTAATATATACCAGCAAAATGCTAGGGATTGTGTATACCTAAGTGAATCACACATACTTTCTATCCTTACATATCTTACTGTATAGGGGGAAAGACAGACATTTAACAGATGAATTTTAAAATGACATAGTAAGTATTTTTACATACTGCAGCACAGGGAACAAAGTAATAATTGTAAAAATCAGACATTTCCCGATGTGAATTGATTTATTGAAAATGAAAGATGTCCAATAACTCTTAGTGCTTTTTTGTTTCTTCTTATACTGTTATTTCTATTTCAATGTTAAACTATTTCTGGGAAGAGAAATAGTTTGAGATGAAATATGTAAAGTTCTGTGGTTAAAGTATAAAGAATATATCACCTGCTTTCTTTGGACATGTATGGTGAGTTTTTTAAGAGTAATAAAACTTATTTATTAAGAGTAAAAAAAGCCAGTGGAATTATTTTGTTTTATGATACTTCTTTATGAACACGCCGAAAGAAACACATGTATAAGCCCTATTTGCATTATTGGGAACATATGATATGAAATTTGTTCTGTTTTTTTTCTGACTTGCAAATAGGGATTTTTACTGAGCCACCCAAATGAGCAATTTCAAAAATTTCAATCAAATCCTAACTGTATTCATTTTCAGTTTCGTGTTTAAAGATCTATTACACTAAAAAGACCATAGGGAGAACAGTTTGTTACATTTTTTGATGCCCTCTGAAGCATCTCTAAAGGATTTTCCTATTTTCTACTCACCACATCCTACAGACTACTCAGAGAAATATGGGGAGAAATATTCCTGCATTAATTTGTTGTTCAAAATATATTTTGATTATATCTATGTTGGGCCAAACACCACACTAAACCTTTAGTAAATAGCATTAAAGATGATGGTCTAGGCTTCTTCATGAAGCTTAGGTAGAAACAGTTTAAAGTAGGATGGCTTTATAGCCAAGTTCACAGGCGCTAAGTCCATTTTTAATATATGTTTTTTACTATTTAAAAGGCTCCCAGGAAGTTTTTCTCTCTGCACATTCACCTTATCCAACCTTAACCTGGTATTGAGTTATAATGCACTCCTTTTTGTTCTTTCCAAAGGAAAACATCTTTACTGACAGCACATTGGTGGTAACCAAACCATAACCATTACATCCTTAGATTTGGTCTAACATAATGATAAGAATGGCTAGCATAGCGTGTCAATGTGAACAAAGAATGCTTCATTCACGGGTGAAGGTGTACATATAAATGATAGTAAGAAAGGGAGAGAGGGAGGAAGCGGGACAAAGTGAGGGAGGTGAGGGGATGTGGAACAAAAAGGAAGGGGTTGAGAATAGAGTAAGAATGAAAAGCAATTTAGATTCATTTTGAAAAACCTTCAGAGCTACTTTTTAGAGACTCTATAAAAACTAATTTTATGAAATAAATCACATTATAGCAAATAGTTTAAAAATGCCTAGACCTGAGACTGGATATAATTCATACCAGCAAGTGTTGTTGTTGTTTTTTATTTCCTCCAAATGTCAATTGGCAAAAATGGAAGGACAGATATTGGCCTTTGGATTTGATCTGAAAGATTCTGAGACTGGAGGGGATCTGAATGCTCACTTCTCTAATGGGAAGACTAGCTAGTATTCTAACGTTTCATATATTCTGACTGTTGTTATACAGGACTGAACCTTTTCACATCATCTGTTGTACATGCATGTCTAGGATCCAAAAGTTAATGTTAGGCAAATCTGTAGCCTCAGAAGCTTTGTAAAGTACATGTTGAAAAAGAAATTGTTACTCTAGCTTCGTGGTCGGCAAACTGCGGCTCGCGAGCCACATGCGGCTCTTTGGCCCCTTGAGTGTGGCTCTTCCACAAAATACCACAGCCTGGGCAAGTCTATTTTGAAGAAGTGGTGTTAGAAGAAGTTTAAGTTTAAAAAAATTGGCTCTCCAAAGAAATATCAATCGTTGTACTGTTGATATTTGGCTCTGATGACTAATGAGTTTGCTGACCATTGTTCTAGCTGGTTTGGCTCAGGGGATGGAGCGTTGGCCTGCAGACCAAATGGTCCTGAATTCAATTCTGATCAAGGGTACGTACTTCAGTTGCAAGTTCCTCCCCAGCCCAGGCCCTAGTTGGGGCATGTGCAGGAGGCAACCAATCGATGTGTTTCTCTCACATTGATATTTCCTTCTCTCTGTCTTTCCCTCTCTCTTCCACTCTCTCTAAAAATCAATGGACAAATATCCTCGGGTGATGATTAAACAAAAAAAGAAATTGTCTTCTTCAGGGAGTAAATGAGTGAATTATGACGTTTAGTAAAGGTTTGGGTAAATCTCTGATCAATAGATTCAGAAACAATGCTCAATGGAAGGTTAAGAATGTTGCAGATGCAGTGGTACTCTTTGAGGGGAATGTGATGGAAGTCAGGAAATTACTCTAAAATAGTGGTACTGTTAAGTGACGGAATGCAGGACTTGATGCCCACTTTGGCATTTTATATATTCCTATAACCAAAGATTAGTAATTGTCTACCACTCTCAGATTTTGTCAATTGTGTAACATAATAGCATTTATCAAGCCTTTGATAGCCACAGATGAAAAGTACCTTACCAATATAAATTATATTTTCATGGTGTTCCTGAAGAGATTTGATACCTTTTCTATACATTTCCTCTCACCCATTTATTTCAGTTCAGAATTATTGCTTTATTAATACTATTTTGCAACATTTTTCTATGTATGGCACTGGCAAATCTCATTAGCCTAATAAAATATTTTAGACATTACCATGGCTTTAGGGTCACAGCTAAGTTATTTTGTATTATTTATTATGTTAGTGGATTTGCTTAGAGGATTTTTAAAAATATATTTTTATTGGTTTTAAAAGAGAGGGAAACATTGGTCAGTGGCCTGTTGCCTCCCACGTGTGCCCAAACGGGAGATCCAACCCACAACCTGGATATATGGCCTGGCTGGGAATCAAACTGAGACCTTTCCATGCACAGTAAGCTGCTCCAACCAACTGAGCCACACCAGCCCGGGCTAGAGGATTTTTTAAAAATAATCATTTAAAATGGTGGGAAGTATTTAACATTATGAATTTTGCATTTGATTGACTCTTTGAAGCAATAATCTTAGGAAATATTTCCTTTAAAAATTGAATTATTTATAATCTTAATGTGCCCTATAGCTGCACTTAAAAAATTTAATTAATAATATAATTACATAGTTTAAAATTCAAAACGTGTGAAAAGCAGAAAGTGTTTTGTCTGCCCCGGTCCCATAGACAGTTCCCTTCCCCAGAGACAACCAATATTATCAGTTTTTTGGACATCCTCCTAAAGATACTTTCTTTGTTCCTAGTCAAGCAATGTGTGTGTTTTACACAAATGGCAGCATTCTGAACACTCTCTTTTCTTGACTTTATGGTACCATTCCCTGGTTTCCCAGGAGACTTCTCAAACAGGGACTTTTCAATATCCTTTCCAGACTGACTCCTCTGTATGCCCTCACATGACAGTGCTCTTCTGCTGTTTGCTTTCCCCTTTAGATCACTCTCCATGATTGCCAGTTAAGTAATTAGTCTCATAGTTAGTGATTTGCTGTCTTTTCTATTAAGATGTAAACAGAGGCTGCATTGGGACCTTGCTGAACTCTTCAGCCTCACCTCTCACTCACTCCTTTGTAGGTCAAGTTCAGGTCAAGTTCAAGTTCCTGTGAGCTTTTTCTCCCTTAGTTTGAACCCTCTGTGATCCTATCAATATATGGCTCCTCCTCATTCATCAGGTCTTAGCTTAAATGGTACATTTCAGAGAGATCTTCCCTAACCCTACAAATCTAAGATGATCTTCATCACTATTCATTGTTTAAATCTTCTTTTTTTTTCTTTTAGAATATATCAACATTTATAATTATTTTATTTATTTCATCCATTTACCGATGTAATATATTTCTTCTCCATTAAAATATAAACTTTGCAAATATAGGGATCATTTATGTCTTGTTTCTGTAATATCCTTCACACTTAATATGTGTCTGGCCTATAGTAGGTGGCTAATAAACATTTGTTGGTGGAAGCAAAGGAGGGTGGAAAAATGGAAGGAAAGAAGGGAAGGAAGGAGCAAGGAGGAAGGTTGATTTTACTAGTTCACCACTATTTCATCAAAACATGACACAGTGACTTTCATATTATAGAAATGGGTATTATGGGTATTTAATAAATATTTGGGTAGGAAATTAACTTTCCAGATTTCTGTACTCAGCCGTTTGCTCTCATTCTACAAACTTTATACAGAAATAGGGGTAACTTCATTCACACTATTACTTCAACTACCATGGATATGCTAATGACTCCCAGGCCTAAATCTGAGTCCATCACTCTCTGGTTCAAGAAGCACATATATAATAGCCTAGTGGACGTTGCTGCTTAGTGATATCACAGGACCCTTAAACTCAGTGTGTCCAACATTGAATTTATTACCTTTCTACTCAAAACCAGTCTTCTTTTTTCTCTTTACTTTAATAAATGAGACCATCATCTGCTTAGGGACCGTTGAGTCATCTGTATTACTCCTTTTCTGTCACAGTTTCTACATATAATCAATCATGTCCTGAATGTTCTAATTCCTTAACATCTCTCAACTCTTTTCCTCTATATCCCACTCAAGTAACCTAAAATGTCCACAACAACCTCCTACCTAGCATTGTTGACATGGATGTTCGTAAAATGTAAATCTGGTCATATCTACCTAGCATTGTTGACATGGATGTTCGTAAAATGTAAATCTGGTCATATCACTTTTCTTAAAATCACTGGGAACTTCATGTTTTCGTATCCACTACTCAAGCAATGCTCATAGAAGAAATGTTTAACTTCTAAATGTTTTAGTCATGGCCTTCTCATAGTCTGACTTCTAGCTACTTGTATTGTATGTACTCCAGACCCCAGTCATAAGGAATGATAGGCTGTTGCTTTAGCACGCCTCACTTCTGCCTAGAGAAGCCTTTTGAAGATCTTAATTCTTATTCATTAAAACTCTACTTAAACATTATCTCCTCTTGAAAGCCTTCCCTCATAATGCCATGCGAGTATGTATCCTGTTTCTTCTGTGCATTCTTCTATAGTGACACTTGCCACATTGAACTCTAACTGCATTAACTTGCCTTCTTCTCCACCATCAGAGCTTAGCCAATTGATCAGATGACTGAATAGCTACAGGGGGATTTATTTTTCAAGAAGTTACATAACAAGTTAAAACTATGGTTAGAACCTAGAGCAAGAGTTGGAGGAAGATAAAACCTAGATTAAAAATTAAAAAAAGACTGTCTTACTAGTACAGACAAAACTAAAAACACAGAATGGAACCTAAGACACAAGGAATCTTATGAGCAAGAGTAAGAAGCCAAACATTTAGAAACTAAATAATAGGGACCAGTAGAGCTTGCTGCAAGGTAGCCCTTACTGGGCTATGGGACTGGCACTGGGCTGGAATTTAACAAGGATGCATTTTCTCAGACAAGGTTTACCTGCAGCACAATGAACAAAATCTGTAGCTTGTACTGGAATATTGCTTTTGAATAAATAGTAGAACGCATAAATGCACTCTTAGAACATATTAACAGATACTATATTGTGTATAATTTTGTTTTATTTTTTTTTCCTTTGTGATATAAATCCCTGAGGATTCAATACAGATTATGAGGTCCCCAAACTTCTTAATGTTTTTAGAGTTAAAGTCTGAATAGAGACTACAGGTAGGATTGTCTCTCTTTGCATTCCAGTAACTGAGGAAATTTGTTATGTATAATTAAGTCTCTTGAAGGAGAACTTTATCTGGGCAAAGAGAGAAGGAGGGAAGGACGATATTTTGAGTGGCTACTGTGCTATGTACTTACATGCAGTATCACAATTAGTCCTCAGAATAATTGAATAAAATGGATGTTGTTACCTCTATTAAGTAGCTTAACCAGAGTGACAAGTGAGAGATCCAATATTCAATTTGAATCTATTTTTTTGTTGTTGTTGTTAATTCTCACCTGAGGATATTTTTTCCATTAATTTTTAGGGAAAGTGGAAAAGAGGGAGGGAGAGAGAGACATAGACAGAGAGAGATCGATTGGTTGCCTCTTGCACGTACGCAGACCGGGGCCAGGAATGGAGCCTGCAGCCGAGGTGTTTGCCCTTGACCAGAATTGAACCTGAGACCCTTCAGTCTGAGAGTTGATGCTCTAACCGCTGAACAAAATAATTCACCGGTTAGGGTGAATTTTTTTAGTTTTAAACTCTGACACTGCAACCAGGCTTTTTGTTGCTATCTACATCTTCATTAGTATTGTTTTCGCATCATTCATAAGAAGAAATATTTGTGTATATTTGCATTATCTGATTGACCCTTTGGTGTGGTAGAATTTTATAAAAAAGAAGTGGCC
>NC_137083.1:74336990-74341990 GCF_951640355.1 Cnephaeus nilssonii | reverse complement strand
ACAAGAACAGGTATTATAACAAGAAATTTTGTTTTGTAGTTATTATACTGTAGTTAATTGTAGCAGAGTTATATGCTTTTTTTTTTTAAAGTAACAGAGCCTGGTGGTCAGGACTTTCTTTGTCTTTAAATTTTAAGAATAGAAAAAAGAATCTATGAGCCAGTAGTTGGCAGACCCTGTTAGCAAGGATATAGTGCTTTTCACTGTAAATCTCATCTATAAGGTGTGATTGCTTTTCCAGTTCACACTTAGTGAAGAAAGAATTGGACTAATGCTATACTAAGAACCTTCCCAATTACATAATTGGGATGTTTAATTAAGTGACATGCTTAATATGTAAACCTAAAACATTCAGAAATACTCCAGCTGAACTAGATTGTAAACAGACAATGCACTTATTATAGCAAATAAAAATGTTGGTCCATTTTCATAACTCTTAAAAGAACTATTTAGATTCATTTGAGGGTAGACATGATCTTTGCATTGTTTCTTAAGAACTTTTTGACCTTTTCAATGAGGTACGCTTAGAAGCTTAATGTAAACACATTTATCATTTGTTTCTTAAAATCTAAAGGCATTTCTCACCTACTCTAAGATAATGTCTAAATGCTTTTGACTTTTACTATTTTGACTCATTTCAAGTTTCAGAATGTTCCTTCTCTCATTTCAGAATGTATAACCCTATCTTCATGTTCATGTACCTAGTACTTCTTGGTGCCCAGAGCAATACATCTGGTTTATGCTTAATTCATCTAATGAGAAAATAAATAGGGTAAATTAAACCCTTACTTGATGTATCACTATAGGGACTTTTTAGATCTGTCAGCATAGCAAATACCAGGAGAGAAAAAAATTTCTCTAACAACCAAAATGGACTGTTTTTCCTTTCTTCACTCTGAAAGAGATTTTAATTGATAGAATACAGTTTCTACTAAGACATCCATTTAAGTAAATGATTCCTTCTGATTTCATTTGGTAGCTGCAGAATATATCATGTTTTCTTAGACCCAACCAGACTTTTATTTGTCTTCTCACCAGAAGATATCTGAGGTAACTTCTTCCTCCCTTCCTCTATCGCACATTTAAATTGTGATTCCTCATAAGAATATTTGCATTAACAAAATTACATATCTAGCAGGAAATATTTCCTTATGCTTAATGTCAAAATGCTTTTGACTTTTACTATTATTTCCTAAGTTGCTAATGTATGTATATTTTAGAAAGTTATCTATAGACCTTCAAATCTAATGCTGATTTAGCTTTTTAAGTATTGATAAGTAGCACAATCTCAAAAAATATGTAGGGACTTGTTAATCTTTATCTTTTTTTAGTGAATTCCTAGAGTAACTTATAGTAGCTAAAAAATGCAATGAGACAGTAACAAAAGTGATTAAGGAGAAATAAAGGAAATGTCTCACTTAAAATAAATCACTTAAAAATGGAGAAGTTCTGCATTTTGAGAATCATTCATTTCTGAACAAGACACATTGAGCAGTTTACATTAACACATAACTGACACTTGTAGGAAAACTAATTTTCTATTTATTAAAATAATTTAAATTTTTATTAGCCTAAAGTATTTCATTTGGGAAGAGCTTATGTATGTGGATTTTTTGAGACAATATCATTGGCTTATTTGTAATGTTAAAAATGCCTAAGAAGTGCACCTGTACATTCGTACATATATAATTATTTTTAATTTGTGTTTTTGTACATAGCTTACAGAAGTAGAATGTTCAATTAGTTGTGTGTTACTTGGCTTATCTTTCTACATATCTTATGTCTACATGCTGTCAATTTTAGATGGCAGTGTCATAGATGGTAGGCCAAAAACTGCTTAACATTTCCTGAACATCACATTACATGTGATTCATATGATATTAGAATGACAGTGATGTGGTTATTTTTATGCCTTAAAAGTTAATTTCAAGGGAGATACATGCCATTTAATATTTAGAAAATTATTATCCACTCATAGCAAAAGGGAAAAAATAAACTCTAAAGAATGAAAAGGTAAAAGAAAAAAAACTTGCTTTAATTTGTTTATACACTAGATCACTCATAATAGAAACAAGCTATAGGGTAATAATCTGCATAAGCTGACATCTGACTCTAAACTTGAAGTGCATGCCTTTATTTATAAAACTTTTCTTAGAAAATGCATTTGTTATTGGTTACACATAAAGTAGTTTTAGTTGTAGTAGATAAGTGAAAACAATATGCTAAAAAAGTGATAAGAGGCTGTTAGGGGAGAGAAGTATGGCAAGTTTCTCACACATAATAAATGTTATAGAGCATATATATCTACAAGTACATATCTATGTGTATATAGCTACCTACATCTATGTAATATCTATTCATCTACTTACCTATCTGTTTATATAGATTGGCAGACTTTTTAAAGTATAATATATCTGTCTTTCTCTGTTGCTTGATTCCAGTTTGATTCTTTGTTGTTTGGATACAGTATAAGGTAAATGATTATGGAAAGAAAAGGCATTATGTACGTAGATAGTTGTTTACCAAACTGTTTTGTTTTAGCCATTCTATTTGTTTATAAAAGAACAAACAAATAAGTAAACTGAACATTAAGTATTTAAACAACTAAACAGGTGGGTTACCATTTGGGTAAATTATCTTTACAGCATGTAGTTAATTTCACAATGCCTTGTATTATTATAAATTAAGATACAGTAACTTCTAATATGTCAGTGTGTTTTTTAAAAATCCAGAAATATTTTTGAAAATATCACTTTTGAATTTCTTGCTGTTATAATGTAATTCTTTTCCTTCCACAAAATTATATCTACTTAATTCACATTTCTAGATACCAACATGTAACAGAAAGACATAGCTCTTTTTTAGTATTAAATATGAATATATTTTTCTTAAGAGAGCACTTAATTTACCCTGAATTTCTTTTCCTTTTTCTTCTAATTTCTTTTTCGTTATTAATTTCTTCTTTCTTTATAGCATAAAATACCAGACTTGAAAATGTTGAGTTGCATTAAAAAGGACTATTAAAATAAATTGTGAACCATGTCTGTTAATCTTTAGTGAATTGTTTTTGCTAGGAAAGAAAGTGATTGCTTTTTCAAAGTTTGCAAATGTGGCAAGTTGACATGCTGCTTAGTACTACAAGTGGTGCCTTCCAGTAGAGTGCCTGCCTGGGAACTTAGCATACACCTCAGGCTTTTATGCAAGGTTTTTCTGCTTACCTCTCTTGCTGTTTACCTCTCTTGCCATCCTTTCCTATCTCTCCACATCCTTTGTCTGTTTCTCTAGGACTTTCTCTCTAGCTTTTCTTACCCTGTATTTTTCTTGCTTCCTCTTTCTCCTGTTTCTTTTTCTCCCTCCTTATTTCCTTTTATTCTTTGACTCTTTAATTCTAAGACCATTGAGAAGGAAATGGTAGAAAGGAAATGTTAAGCAAAATACTTTTTTTCAGTTTAATGAGTAATCTTTCAGTAATTTTTAGATTTCTAGACTTCCTGGTATAAGTTTAGTTAGCTTGAAATAAAATTTTTAAAGATGAAGCTGTGATTCCTTCTTTGAGAGGATCTATGGAATTATTTGGTAAGATATATATAGAAGATGAGTTACTACATGTACTCATGTAGTAATATGTGTTATTATATGTATTTTCTAGTACTATATATTTTATTTTTACATAAAATTTTAAAGATGGTGATTATGTTTTATGAGTAAGCACATTCTACATACATTCTTTTTATAGCTTTGATAACATATTTATAGGCATATTATCTCCTATTGTTAAACCTCTATTATTTATCTTAATCATATCTTTAAAACATTCCAAAAGGCTTTTTGTTTATAGCACTGTGACTTAAGATGATTCATTATGAAGTATTGAGAACACTGTTTATTATAACTGTTTATTTTTAACTACGCTAATAAAAGCTCAGATACCTTAGTATAATACATTAGAGGTGTGGAGCATGAAGATAGAATCTTCATGATGAAATATGATGCATCTAGAAAGCTAGTGTATAGCAACAGTGGTACTTTAATATTATTATTAAATCATTCGATAATATATCAAATATTACATAAAATTATAGGTCATCGTCACTAAGGAACTTATTCGCGATGACATACAGCTGTGGAATATGTTCACAGACATTGGTTGTGACCGCGTTTTCTCTTTTCTCTCTGTCTAGGTACCTGTGTCGGTGGCCATGATGACTCCCCAGGTAATTACCCCTCAGCAAATGCAGCAGATCCTTCAGCAGCAAGTCCTGTCTCCTCAGCAGCTCCAAGCCCTTCTCCAGCAGCAGCAGGCCGTCATGCTGCAGCAGGTAATGTGGGTTACCTGCTTTGGTGTCCTCGCAGGGCACGGGGCTATGCCCTCACGGTCACTGCATCATGGGCATATTTGACAATTTATTCTTCATTTTGAAGGGCCAACTTATCAGCATCTAGAACATAACTGTGGTGCTTTAATTGCTGAGCGGCATAAGAACAGATCCCTTGTCCTTGTTGTTTTTAGATTCATTAAAGTGTAGGATAAGAGCAGAGAGAGGTGTGATTGTAACATGGAATAAGTCAGTATTTAAATATCCAAATGCTTAGGTACATTGGCTTTGTAGACTTGCCAATAAACCTACAAAGAGACTCCTAGATAATTATTACTTTTAAAACTCCTAAAACTTTAGCACTCTTATTAGTTCGTGTCAGTATGAAATTTGAAATGGCTATTTTGTTACAGTAGGGAAAGTAACATCCCAATTTTCCCCCCAAAAAAATATGTTCTTTGTTTAGGAAGAAAAAGTGTCTCCTTATTAGAATAAAGTTAAACAGCTAAGCCACCAGCCCATAAAATTTATCTTTTTTAAAAAAGTAACAGAACTAATAAGCACATCACTGGACCCCTCAGTGGACTTGATGCCATTGACGTTCCTGGAGATGATGGTGACCACAGGCCGGTCAGTTGTGCTTCTGTCTGACCTTCTTCTGTGCATCTAATGATCACATTTTCC
>NC_137083.1:74301990-74334490 GCF_951640355.1 Cnephaeus nilssonii | reverse complement strand
TTGTAGGACACATTTTTTTTTTTTTTTGAGACTCAGATATTTTACCACACCCTGCCTTCGAGTGCTTTGTTAGATGGTAAATGTGCATTTATTAGTCACGTGGCAGAAAATTATAAGGGCAACAGAATTCAAGCACTGTTAAACATACACTGAAAATCTGCAGAGAACTGGGCTACTGGTAAGGCTAACAACACTCATTGAACACAAATGAGCTGAGTTTTGTGGACAACCGATCAGAAAAAGAAGTTCCTAATCTTCATGTTGAAACCTCCACATATAAAAAAAAAAAAAGAGGTTTTATGTATATCTATAGAGCACATTCCTAGTTATGCTGTGTGGGATCCCATCATGGGAAAAGACTGATCCTATTTTCTCTAAAATAATATTACCTATGCATATGTTGAACATTATAGCTTTGAAAAGCTGTCAGCTGTGTTCTTATTTGATTTTTTGAAAAGAAAACTGGGGATGTGCTTTGATAATACAATAACACTATAATAGAATAATAGAACACTAAACAATAATACAATTGTATATATTTATCATTTGACTCTTAGCTTTGGGGAAATGGAAAGAGTTCTAGGTAAATAAAAGAAAAATAATGGCAATAAAATGACTCTGTGCATGCTAAAATTCTCGATACAGGTAATTAGAATCATATATTGATAAATTTCATAAAAGCATATCCTAATTTGCATTAGAATTTTCTTAGAACAAACTTTAATCCCAATGAACTTTAGTTTCAGTTCATTATATTTGTTACATAGAAATCACATTGTAGTAGGAATTGCTGTACATTTTTCTGACTTAAGGATGCACTAAAGAAAATCAATAGCAATTATATATACAAAAAGTACAATTAGGCAAATAAAATAGTTTTTAAAATTCACATAATCATTGCATTGCCACATGAAATTAAAAGTAGTATGGTAAATATGTTTCTCTTTATTTATCAAATTGTTGTCATCTTGGGTTATTTTTCCTAGAATTCACTCTTTCACTTGATTCAGATACTCTAATTCACCGGATCCTCTAATTTACACCTAGAAAATCAAGAAAGTTTAAATAGTAAAGGAAAAGCAAGGCAATATATCCACATTCTGTGTCACTCCAAAGAGAATTGGAATAAATCATGGTGTTACCTTAGCAATGAATGTTCTATTAACAAATTATTCTTTAGGAAAATAAGTACAATTTGAGGACAAATGAAGAAATAAGGTTAAAAAAAGAAAGAGACATAAATTAATTCAGTGTAAATATGGATGTCTGTGGTAGAAAACTACATTAAAACAGAAGCAAAAGAAATAATTTTATTGATTTTTTTCAGTAACATAAAATCTGTTTTTAAGATCAAAATCTATGCAAATTTCCTCAGTAGAGAAGCATGATCTATCATGATTATGACTAAAACCATTCAAACAGGCATTTCAAGAAAGTTTAAAGTAGATGTTCGTAGAAACAAAATGTAATTTATTTGAAATATATTTGTTAAATATGTTTCCAAAATAAGCATAAAAAATACCTTTCTGAACAAATAAATGTGTTATCATATAACCATTCTAATAGTTTTCAAATGAACAATTTCTCTTATTTCTGAGCTTTCTTTTGATAGAATTCTCTTGTTCCCTTTTATTTTATTGGTATGCTTCACAAGATAGCTGAGAGATAAAACACACAGGATAGAGAACTTTGAGGAAAAGGAAGTAAATCTGAAAATGTATCTGGGGTTTGAGCAGAAAATTTATATATTAAACAAACAAGATGAAAATCATTTTCATGTTTTTCAGTGTTTAGATGAGTAAGTGTGAAAACTCTTACTGTGGAGAACCATCAGCCAGACAGCCAGACTGTCAGATAAGCCAGTTACAATAAGAAAAAAAACAAAAAAAATTCTTCAGAGTGCTGTGCTGGGATCCCAAAATGAGAGTGTGGGAAAGTGAAGAAATATTTGTTAGATAATGTAAGCCCTGAATCATGTCTGCCTTAGATACTGGTTAACATAAAAAAATATTTTAATTATTTTTATTTATAGTTCCCCAGTTCACTTTGCATCAGGCTTTGGTTGGTTGACTGATTAGCCACAGATAAGAGCCATATGAAAACTGAGTAGGATTAATATTCGGTGATAATGTTCTCAGTGCATTCTTGAAAATATGCCATATTTGAAGTATTTATCCCCATGATTCAACACAACTTCCTCGAGCAGCTTTCAAAGTTAAAACTTTTTTCAACTCTATTAAAAATATGTATATGAGAATCAGGTAATTTTGATAAAAGCAGGAGATATACCCACATGTTTGTTTATATTTTAAAATAATGAAATGTATTCTACCATTTCAAAGTAAATTATTTAAAATATGAAGCATTTGAAGTCATCATGAGTATTACTATAATATTGAATTTTAATGTAAAATAGGCAGTTAGATTATCTCTATGCGTATAGAGTGAATGCAGATATACAGAAAGCAAATAAAAAAGTATGGTTTTGTAAATCAATCTCAAATAAAATACTGAATATAAACCTATTTACTACATAGTAAAGTTTAAATACCAACTAGTAATTATTTGGAAACACATATTCATTGTCTACAGGTTATAAAATAGGAAATTATTGTGCATGTACTTTAAATTTTGATATGTTTTCTATATATGATAGAAGTCAGTGTATCCCAGTACACAGTATATTCACAGGTTTACTATGATTACAGGGACTAAAATATATGTGGTAAAAACTCCATTTCATTCCAATGTTTTAGATATTTTTGAACTTATAAAAGTTATTTAAAACATATTTTCATTACCAGTCTGTAAGACCAAACAGGGAGTACTGTCTATGGAGCTGGTACAATTTTAAAAATATATATATTTTATTGCTTTTTTACAGAGAGGAAGGGAGAGGGACAGAGAGCTAGAAACATCAATGAGAGAGAAACATCGATCAGCTGCCTCCTGCACACCCCCCAGTGGGGATGTGCCCGCAACCAAGGTGCATGCCCTTGACCGTAATCAAACCTGGGACCTTTCAGTCCGCAGGCCTACGCTCTATCCACTGAGCCAAACCAGTTTTGGCTGGAGCTGGTATAATTTTGAACTAACACTTTATGGAACTAGAACAGCTTGGAATCAGAGAACTGTTGAATAATAAAGAAAATTAAAATAATTGGAAATAATCCTTTATAATAAAGAGCTAATATGCAAATGGTCGTCACACCCTCACGCCTTCACGCCCTCACACTGTCACTCAGACACTCAACACTAGGGAGAGAGGAATGGGGACCAGCCAGGCACAAGTGAACTCGCGAGAGAGAAATGGGGACCAGCCAGGCTGTGGCCCCAGAGGGACAAGCCGTCTGCCCTGCGGTCCTGGGTGCCAGTGGCTGCACCTGTGCCTGCGGCCGGGAGAGGGACAAGCTGCCCACCCCACGGTCCCGGGCACCTGTGGCTATGGCCAGGGCAAAGCCGCCCGCCCACAGTCCCCTGCAGCTGCGGCCGGCCCAGGTGAAACTGGCCCGAGTCCTGGGTGCCTGCACCCAGCCAGAGGGAGGGAAGCCCAGGTCCCAGGTGCCTGTGACCAGTTGGAAGAGGGAATCCTGGGTCCTGGGTGTGGGGTGAGGCAGAGGCGATTAGGGGTGATCAGGCCAGCAGGGGAGTAGTTATGGACGATCAGGCCAGTAGGGGAGCAGTTAGGGGCAATCAAGCAGGCAGGCAGAGGTGGTTAGGGGTGATCAGGCAGGCAGGCAGGCGAGCGGTTAGGAGCCAACAGTCCCTGATTGTGAGAGGCAGTTGGACATCCCCCGAAGGGTCCTGGATTGGAGATGGTACAGGCCAGGCTGAAGGACACTCCTCCCCTCCCTCCCCCCCATGCACACATTTCATGCACCAGGCCTCTAGTCTATAATAATGTCATTTATGCTGAGTTAGGAATGTGCTAAAGTTTATCTTTGGTATGAGTATTTAGTCAAAATCAGTTATTTGGCTTTGACTTCATTCTCTACATATGGAAATATAAATAGCCAAATGCCTAGTTCAACACCATTCTGGCATCCTTGATTTTTTTGGTTAATATGTGATCATGTGCTTGCATAGATCACCAATGCATAATCAGTGTAAAGCACCAGTAATATGAACACTGCATGACATGCAGAGTTACTGTTACCATCACAGGATTCCCTTTCAAATACAAGTAAGTTTCTATTTGTAACTTGGAGGGAAAATATATTTGGGGGTGGGGGGTCAGTTATATGCTGAAACTCTATCAGTGAACAGAGGTGTAAATGTACAGAGTACATTTATTATTGCAGGTATAAAGCTTATTTAAGTTCTCTGTGAATACTCTTAATATTATGTATAAAATCTAACATATATTATGAAATACATTGGAAAATATTAAAGTGTGTTGAGTTAGTTTTTGAGAAAATGTAAAAAAGATAGAAAGATGGAGATTAAATGATATCATAAATCTAATTGTTATAGAATTATTTAATGAGCTAGCATACATAATTTCATTTAGGCCACAAGACTTGAAAAAAAACTTCTGTTTGTCAATTCTTTATGTCTTGAAGGAAGACTAAAGAGTGGAATGTCAACTTTGCCACATTAAAATATTTGGATGATGAAAACTGAGAAATTATTGTTTTGTAATAGAATATCAAACTTTAAAAATGCAACCTATAAAAATTGTAATATTAAAATCATAGGAGTAATTTTTAAAATATCAACTATATTCCTATATCCCAGAAGTTCATGTTTTTGTTACTATATTTGCCTTTGGTCTCAGTTTCAGCCAAATAGCGATTTTTATTCCCTATAATTCAGCATTTGGACAAAATGTGTGTTTGGTGCACCCTTCATTAAACATATATTTTAAAGATGGGCATTGTACCTACAGGCTATAATAGGCCCCTAGTCAAATATGAAACAATAATGTGTTAGGTTTGGCACATTACATATGAACAAATAGTTCTCTGAAAGGTAGCCTAGAGGTTGGAATAATGATGGCCTCTGGAGAACTGAGGACCCAGAGGTCAGGGCTGGTGAGGAAATTTAATTTTGAAATATACACTTTTTTGAGATTTAATTATTTTGGTCATGTGTGGACACTCATTTTTTCAAAATATAAAATTTAATATGAAAATAAAAATTATGATACTATTTCAGTAACTCAAATTACAAAATATAAAATTGGCTCAATAAAATATATGGATGATATAAATACTTCTTCCAAAATTTGTTTTTATTACTTCTAATTGTAAGTAACCCTAGAAAATAAGCAGAGAACCAGTAACTAAGTGAATCAAAAATTTACAGTAGACTTACTTTTCATCATAGTGTATGAAATGTTTTAATTTAATATTGAAAACTAGTTACCAGACATAGAAAATGAAAGAACATTGAATGTGAAAGAGCAACTAATGTAATTTTGACCAATAAGTAACACCATTGAAATTTTTAAACCTTGTGTGCCCCAAGGATGTATAATCTATATTATAAAAGGCCCATGGCCCTAACACCGTAACAACCACCAGGAGGTGCATTGAGCACCTCTCGGTCCCTCCCCACTGCCCTGGAGCAGCGGCTCTCATGGCGGGCGGGGCGGGGCGGGGCGGGTCATCGAGCTACTAGCAGTGGAGAGCTATGAGCGAACAGCGGGGAGCTATGAGTGGCAGAGGGCTATGAGCAGCAGAGAGGTATGAGCAGTGGAGGGCAGGGCACGAGCTATGAGTGGCAATGGTCAGGGCAGCCAGCTGAGGCAAGAGGAAGCGAGCTACTCGCACATGATTTTGTGCACGCTGGGCCTCTAGTCTAGATATAAATTATGGCATTTTAATTAATTCTTAGCACAGTGCTTGACACCTAGTTGTTACTCTACAAACTCTGATTCCAAGATTGAATAATTATTATATAACTAGAGCCCTAGTGCATGAAAATCGGACATGGGTGTGGTCCTTATGCCTGACCAGCAATCGAAGTGCAAGCATCTGGTGTGGAAGGCCAGGTCCCAGCTGACCTCTGGGCCCTGGGCAGCACCTGGCCCTCAGGTACCCACCTGCCCCCCTCTGCCTGAGTCAGGGTGCCAGAGTCCCCAAGTGGAGATGCAGTGAGCATGACCAGCTCCTGTGTGATCCCATGGGGAGCCCGAACGGCCCCTGAGGTCTCTGTGGTGGGGCCCAGCTCACCAGGAAGATGCCACGCGGGTGCGGGGTGGGCTCCTCGCTGGCACTCGGCCCCTGAGCATAGGGGCTTCCCTGTTGCATGAGCCTTGGCATCCTGGGGGAGGGTAGCAGGGGGAGTAAGAGTGAGCTCAGTGGATACCCCGCATTCTCACCGCACCGCCATCCCTGTCATCCCCGGCCCCAGGTAGCCGGTGAGAGGTTGCAGCACATTGCCAATGCCCACCATGTTCCACACCGCCCACTGGTGGTCAGTGCATATCATAGCAAGCAGTTGAACTCCCGATCGAGGGGACAATTTGCATATTAGGCTTTTATTACATAGGATTGCTTTATATGCAGTTTAGTTAGAAATTTATTTCTTGATTAATTCAACTCCTGGAAAAACAAACTTTTTAATGCTTATTTGTAGTACTGGCAGTGAACAAGAACAAGCCCAAGTCATCATAAAAAAGTAGAATAGGGTTTCTGAATTTCATGTGGTCATGAAATTTTTAAATTACATAATTATACAACTTTTTACCACTAGGATGTATACATCCCTGAAATAAGTTATTAAGGAAACTTGAATAATCTTCACTTAAAATTTTAAGTTTATTATTTTATGATGGTCTAATCCAGTGATTCTTAAATTATGCTTCCCAGTACACTAGTGTTCTGGTCGAGTGTACAACTCTCAGTAATATTCATTGAAGTTGCACTCACTGCAGACATTCAGTGAAGAAAACAGATAAAAATATCTGCCAACGTAAAACTTACATTTCAGTGTAGAAGAAAGGCAATAAATAAATTAATTGAAATAGATAGTGGAAAGTGCTGAGTAGAAAGACATTTAAGGATAGGAAAAAATAAAGCAGCAGTAGGAAATGGGAGGACTTGAACCTATAGACAGGGCGGCCAGTGAAGAAGTCCTGGGAAGGGGATTCTATCTAATAAAAGAGTAATATACAAATTGATTGTCACTCCAACACACAAGATAGCCGCCCCCATGTGGTCAAAGATGGCTGCCCCCATGTGGACACAAGATGGCCGCCACAAGATGGCAGGGGAGAGCAGTTGGGAGAGACCAGGCCTGCAAGGAAGGGCAGTTGGGGGTAATCAGGCCTGCAGGAGAGGGTAGTTAGGGGTGACCAGGCCTACAGGGGAGGGCAGTTTGGGGGGACTAGGCCTGCAAGGGAGGGCAGTTGGGGGCTACCAGGCCTGCAGGGAAGGGCAGTTGGGGGGGACCAGGCCTGCAGGGAAGGGCAGTTGGGGGGGACCAGGCCTACAGGGAAGAGCAGTTGGGGGGGACCAGGCCTGCAGGGGAGGGCAGTTGGGGGGAGACCAGGCCTGCAGGGGAGGGCAGTTGGGGGAAACCAGGCCAGAAGGGGAGGGCAATTAGGGGTGACCAGGCTGGCAGGGAAGGGCAGTTAGGGGTGACCAGGCCAGCAGGGGAGGGCAGTTATGGGGGATCAGGCCTGCAAGGGAAGGCAGTTGGGGTCAACCTGGCCAGCAGGAGAGGGCAGTTAGGGGTAACCAGGCTGGCAGGGGAGGGCAGTCAGGGGCAACCAGGCTGGCAGGGGAGGGCAGTTAGAGGCAACCAGGCTTGCAGGGGAGGGCAGTTAGGGGCAATCAGGCAGGGGAGTGGTTAGGGTGTGATCAGGCTAGCAGGCAGAAGCAGTTAGGGGCAATCAGGCAGGCAGGCAGACAAGTGGTTTGGAGCCAGCAGTCCTGGATTGTGAGAGGGATGTCTGACTGCCCGATGGGATTGGGCCTAAACGGGCAGTCGGACATCCCTCGAGGGGTCCCAGATTGGAGAGGGTGCAGGCTGGGCTGAGGGACACACCCCCACATGCATGAATTTTGTGCACCAGGCGTCTAGTATTTGAATAATGTCCTAAAACTGTGAGGGAACTCTGCATGTATTAGCTTAGCTTTTCTGTGTCTCAGTGTCCTCATCTTTATTATAATAATCTTATATAATAAAAGGCCAATATGCAAATTGTCCTCCTGACTGGGAGTTAGACCAGGAATTTGACCAGGGTGCGGGGTGTACCAGCCAACCACCTGAGGCCCTGGACGGCCAACCTCCCACATCCCCTCCCCGCAGCTGGCCTGGCCAGATCACCTGCGATCAGGGTGGGCCAGACCCCACCCATACGTGAATTCATGCACTGGGCCTCTAGTAATTAATAATAGTAATAACAACAAAAACCATAGTGCTTGGGGGTATTAGATTAATTACCATGTATGAAGCACTTAGAAAAGCATCTGTAAAATAGACAAAAAACCTAGTTGAAGTCAGAGGGGCTGTATAAACAGAAGCTTCGTTTTGAACTTGTAAGCTTTAAGATATTTGCTAAGGTTATAAAAAGGCAGCCCGCAATCTAAGGAAGGGGCCTGGGATGGAGATCACTTAATGAACCCTAAGCTTATTCCTGGTATTTAATATTAGAATAAATGAGCTCCATGGATTTTTTATTTTCCTTAAATATGTTTGTAAAACACTGAGTTTAAAAAAGGGACTCAAGTGTTCTTTGTTCCTAGACATCTCAGAACTGTTTGGCATGCTAACGTGAATCAGGACACTCCTGAGTGTCTAAAACACAGAGACCACAGACCTAGACCTCTCAGACTGACAGTGCTTCGAAGAGCACTGTTCCAGAGAACACTGTGTGGGGAACGCTGAGCTTGTGCATTACTTATAGAAAAATAGCTTAAATTATTTCTTGTAAATCATCAAAACTTTAAAGCTCACAAACTTTCAAAATTGTACAAAATTGAATAGTGGTTCCATTTTCATAGTCTGTAGTCATAGGAAAGAGCCAAGCAAATTGTAGATGTGACAACTTTGTCTCACGAACAATGTGATAGTTTACTTTTAAAAATCCCCCTCTCAAATCACTTGAACTTTGGAATCATCTATGCAGCTTCAAAACTATTGATTCTTGGTCTTACCACTAGAAATTGTGATTTAATTGGGAAGTTTTGAAATATCCCCAAGTGATTCTAATATGCAGATACTTTTGGGAACCACTCCTGCTAACAGGAATCTCTTTTTGTTATGATCTATTCTCTGCTTCTGATCTATAATGTTTAAAAACAATCTCCTCCTTCTTTTAATTAAGAATCATTATTTGGATACTGAATGGTTATTTATTCATCAAATGTTGATGTGCTTGGTATTTGTTGCCATATCATTGTGATATCATGCTCATCCCATTGATTTTCAATACAAATGACTAGTATAATGGAAATCTGCTTTTAAAAGTAAGTGGATACTTAGGTTAACTAAATTATTAATAAAATCTAAAAACAAAATTATTAATAATATCATTCACTAAGATAGTTCCTAAAAATATCTGAGTTCTTTAGCCAAGATATGAAATTTCATTAGCCACTTAATTTGTTAGAATCAGCTAGTATCATTTATATTCTCTAGACATTGGCCTTAGAGAGGAGCAATGCTCATAAATAGTATGCCCTTTAAGAGCCACAGAACCTCCATGTGGAAACCAAGATGTCTTCAAGAACTGTATGAATTTGTTAAAATCGGTGATATCAACAACTGATTATTGGACACATGCCAGGCACTGTTCTAGGCACTGGGGATATACTAGTAAAATAAGAAATTCCTATTCTTATACAGCTTAAATTGTAAAGGACGGAGAATGATGATCTCTCTATATATAAAAGGCTAATATGCTAAGTGTCCGACCATCTGATCGGTCACTATGATGCGCACTGACCACCAGGGTGCAGACACTCAATTCAGGAGCTGCCGAGCTGCAGTGACTTGACAGCAGCAGTTCTCATGTAACGCACCCTGAAACCAGAGAGGAGGGAGCCCAATTCCTCACGGGGCCACACAATTCCACCTTATGTTGTTGCTGGGGCACTGTCAGGCCGAATCTGGTTTATTGCAAACTTGTGTTTGCATTCCACACCCTATAAGACAACAACTTCGCAGAGTCCCTCTCACACTCTCAGACCCCTCAGGGGATGTTGGAGAGCTGGTTTCAGCCCAATCCCTGCAGGTCAGGCTGAGGGACCCCACCTGCCGAAGGGACCCCGCTCACTCCACAGATGCCAGGGAGGGACTATGGGAGGTTGGCTCCAGGACGTGTCTGGCCAGTCTCACCCAGTCCACCCTGCTGGCCACCTTCTAATTAATTTTCTTTCAAAGTGTACAAATCCGTGCACTGGGTCACTAGTAAGTTTATAAAAGTAATATAGTTTCAGAGACTAATAAACCTTAAAAAAAATAGGTAGGGTAAGGTCATTGAGAATGATAGAAAATAGGGTAGAGAGCGGCAGTGGTTGAGTGTGTGGTCAATGACCTCTGAGAGGAGGTGATGCCATGGAACATCTGCAACCAGAGTGGCCCATTATGTGGGGACAGCCAGAGCAATAGCTGGTAAGGTGGCAAGTGATACCTTTGAGTAGCAGCAGAAGTATAGCAGCATGAAATGTAGAGAAAGAGATGAGGTCAGAGAGGTAGGCAAGAGCCAGGTGATAAATGCCAGCACCTCATAAGCCATAGTCAGGTGTTGTTTTCCTAAGCATTCTGGAAAGTCATTGAAGAGTTCGCCTGGGAAGTGCTATGGCCCAATTTACATTTAAAGAGATAAATTTTGGCTGATATATGAAGAATAAATTATATGAAGGCAAGTTAAAAGCAGGAAGACAGGAAGCTACAGCAGTGGTCCAGGCAAGAGTTGATGGTGAAGCAGAGAGGTGGCAAGTGAGATAGTGGGAGTTTTGATGCTAAAGTGATGTAGATGCTACCACACAAAAGGATTTGCTAATGGAGTTTGGCCTTTAGGACACCTAACATAGAGGCAGGTAATCAAAAAGTTACAATCAAAAAAGTTTTATAATCCATGGTTGAAGCTAGAATTAAAACTATAATTAATGATCATTATATATAAATTATTTTTTATGTAATAGAAACACCTAACTTTATTAAGCCACTAGAGGCCCGGTGCATGAAATTCGTGCATGGGGGAAGGGGGTGTGTCCCTCAGGCCTGCCTGCACCCTCTCCAATCTGGGACTCCTCAAGGGATGTCCAGCTGCCTGTTTAGGCCCGATCCCATTGGGTAGTCGGACATCCCTCTCACAATCCAGGACTACTGGTTCCCAACCGCTCACCTGCCTGCCTGCCTGATTGCCCCTAACTGCTTCTGCCTGCCAGCCTGATCACCCCATAACCACTCCCATGCCAGCCTGGTCACCCCTAACTGTCCTCCCTGCAGGCCTGGTCCCCCCCAACCACCCCCCCCTGCAGGCCTGGTCACCCCCAACTGCCCTCCCCTGAAGGCCTGGTCACCCCCAACTACCCTCCCCTGCAGGTCTGGTTGCCCCCACTGCCCTCCCCTGTAGGCCTTGTTCCTCCCAACTGCTCTCCCCTGCCAGCCCAGTCACCCCTAACTGCCTTCCCCTGCAGGCCTGGTCCCCCCCAACTGCCCTTCCCTGCAGGCCTGGGTCCCCCACAACTGCCCTCCTCTGCTGGCCCAATGACCCCTAACTGCCCTCACCTGCAGGCCTGGTCCCCCCCAACTTCCCTCCTCTGCTAGCCTAATCACCCCTAACTGCCCTCCCCTGCAGGCCTGGTATCCCCCAACTGCCCTCCCCTGCAGGCCTGGGTCCCCGCCAACTGTCCTCCCCTGCTGGCCATCTTGTGGCAGCCATCTTGTGTCCACATGGGGGCAGCCATCTTGTATGTTGGAGTGATGGTCAATTTGCATATTACCTCTTTATTATATAGGAATTCTTTTTTATAGAAAAAAAACTGGTATTTTTTAACAACTTTGGAAATCTGAATTATCCTATTTTTCCTTTACTCTTTCAATCATGAGGATCCAGAATCATCAAAATAATAACTTTCAGTAAAACAATATAAGATTTCCCCTGTATGAGTAATTTAACCAGAAGTTATGGCTGGAGCAGTGAGAATTCTTCTGTTACTTTGGTCTACTTACCACTATGTCCAGATCGATGGTTCTTCCACCTGCAGGGGGAGGGGTGAGAGGCCTAACTCTCCTCTCCATCCTATTCTGTTATCTTTCTCCATTCTCCCTACCTTTTCCATCCCACTCATGCCCACGTACCTCTTGGTCACTCAGCATCACTGTATCATCCGATGTACACGCTTTTTGGGTTGTGGGAGTGGGGAAATGGTTTGATTAGCACTTCCATTTTTCTATTAGACATTGTAGATAAACATAGTAAAAAAGAACAAAGAATTAGGAGTCACAGGCCATTAGGTTTAAATTCTGTCCACTTAGTGATTTAGGCAATGTATTTCATTGATACCAGCCTCTACCTCCTCATCTGTAAAATGTAATGATTTCTAACTTTCAATGAGGATAATTGTGATTATGAATGTAAAGCACTAGAATACAGTTGATACTCAAAAAACAATAGCAAGTATAATGACAACTACCTTTTCCCAGAAATTTTCATATATTTAATATAATATTTTAAGAGCAAAGACATTCAAGTCAGGCTACCTTATACTGCATATAAGATTTGTGGCTTTGTATATATTTTTGAACCTTGCTTCTACTTTGTTTCCTTATCCATAATTGGTTAAAATAAAAAATATCAGGGTAAAGGAAGTCAAATATATGGTGACGGAAGGAGATTTGACCTTGGATGGTAAACACACAATGAAAAATACACATGATGTATCATAGAACTATACACTTGAAACCTATATAATTTTGATAACCAAAGTCACTCCAATAAATTTAATGAAGAAATGTTTGAAAAAATATCAACTGTATTGGATTGTAGTGAGGATTAAAGAGCATCTCTATATATAAAACTTAAGTGACCAGATGACCAGACGACCGGCCAGTAGCCATGACACGCTCTGACCACCTGGGGGCAAGATGCTCAATGCAGGAGCTGCCCCCTGGTGGTCAGTGCGCTCCCACAGTGGGAGCACTGCTCAGTTGACAAATGGGCACCAGATGCCGGGCTCACAGCTGGCGAGTGCAGCTGAGGTGGCAGGAGCCTCTCTGGCAGACACTCCCCCTGTGCACCTGAGCAGTGGTGGCAGGGGCAGCGGGGCTGGGATGAGCGGGAGCTTTGCGGCACCCAGCCCCGGCTCAGGCTCCTCCCCGGCCGCCTCCTGCTTCCTGCACTACTTCGTGCTGTGCAGGACTGACATGGACAGAGGGCTGGAGCCCCACAAGCTGGTGGGTAAGGCTGGTTTTCAGTGGCATGAAGGTCCACCGATCCCCACAGGCCAGGGCGAGGGACCCCACTGATGCACGGATCTGTGCACCGGGCCTCTAGTAAGGTTTATAAAGACTAGGTGAAAGCACAGTACTTGGAACATATAAGTATTATTTTATAAGTTTAATATTGTAAACAATAGTGTTTCAATTACTTGTTTGAAAATTATAGATAAGAGTGCAAGGATTGTGCCTAGGTCTTATATTTTCACTAGAGGCCCGGTGCACGAAATTCGTGCACGGAGGGGGGAGGGGTGTCCCAGTGGGATCGGGCCTAAACGGGCAGTCGGACATCCCTCTCACAATCCAGGACTGCTGGCTCCCAACTGCTCACCTGCCTGACTTCCTGATTGCCCCTAAATCACTTCTGCCTGCCAGCCTGATCACCCCCTAACCACTCCCATGCCAGCCTGATTGATGTCGAACTGCTCCCCTGCCAGCCTGTTTGCCCCCAACTTTTCTCCTCTGCCGGCCTGGTCACCCCTAACTGCCATCCCCTGCAGGCCTGGTCCCTCCCAATTGCCCTCCCCTGAAGGCCTGGGTCCCACTCAGCTGCCCTTCCCTGCAGGCCTGGTCACCCCCAACTTCCCTCCCTTGCAGGCCTGGTCCTTCCCAACTGCCTTCCCCTGCTGTCCATCTTGTGGCGGTCATCTTGTGTCCACATGGGAACGGGATCTTTGACCACAAGGGGGCAGCCATCTTGTGTGTTGGAGTGATGGTCAATCTGCATATCACTCTTTTATTAGATAGGATAGAGGCCTGGTGCATGGGTGAGGGCCAGCTGGTTTGCCCTGAAGGGTGTCCCAGATCAGGGTGGGGGTTCCCTTGGGGCATGGGGTGGCCTGGGCGATGGGCCTGTGGTGGTTTGCAGGCTGGCCATGCCCCCCAGCGACCCAAGCGGAGGCCCTGGTATCTGGGGTTTATTTATCTTCTGTAATTGAAACTTTGTAGCCTGGAGTGGAGCCAAGCCTTCTGCTCGCTCAGTGGCCGCAGCCATTTCTGTTGGAAATTATTTACCTTCTATCATTGAAACTTTGTAGCCTTAAGAGAGGCCTGGGCTGGCAAGGGCAGGCAGAAAGCTTGGCTTCCTCCATCGCCAGAGAAACCCAAGCCTCCCTCCTGCTCTCCTTGGCCTCAGCCATCTTGGTTGGGTTTATTTGCATATTTGCTCCTGATTGACTGGTGGGTGTGGCTTGTGGGCGTGGCTTGTTGGTGTAGCAGAGGTATGGTCAATTTACATATTACTCTTTTATTAGATAGAATTTTGAATTTAGTGTTTACTGTTTTGCTCTGACACTTTTGTTAACCTTCATAACATCATTTTTCTTTTCATTCATTTCTTTTGATATATCTTATTTACAAATCTATTTCTCTTTTACTTCCTTACTAATAAAAACTTAATATTAGCTAGCAATAAGTAAAATCTGGTAGAAATTGTATAATCTTCAAATAGAATTTGCTGGATTTTTTCTATAGATCTTTAATATTTTTCTGAACACTGTTATTCTCAGTACTATTCCCAAATTGGTAGTCTTTAGCCAATGCTAGTAACTGATTATTTAAGAGAAAAGCTGTGGTGATGATGGTGTAAAGTCATTTATTTTTGTATGTTAATTATGCTGTAACATTACTTTTATTATTAACATCAATCCAAAAATAACACTAATCTCATTAGGTGAACTTTATCTTGTGGCTCTTTTTTCCATTTTATAGCTGGCTTGAGTCCTGCTGAGATTCAGCAGTTATGGAAAGAAGTGACTGGAGTTCACAGCATGGAAGACAATGGCATCAAACACGGAGGGCTAGACCTCACCACTAACAACTCCTCCTTGACTACCTCCCCCACCACTTCCAAAGCCTCACCACCAATAACCCATCATTCCATAGTGAATGGACAGGCTTCAGTTCTAAACACAAGGCGGGACAGGTAAATCTCACGAGATGTATCTTATATTTATCTTTCACCAAATTTTCCTTTCACTGTCGATTAAAACTAAAAATTATGATTTGTGCTAACAAAGGGAAAATGTATAAAACAGCACATTAAATGGAAACCTTTAGATTATTTATCTTACATAGTATTTTTTTTATTTCAAAAAGCAGTTTAAATACTAGCAGTTTTATGGCAACAGTGGTAATTTATCTGGAAAAAGTTATTTTTAATAAGTGCATGTGGAATTATCGTGTTGATATATTTTTATTACTAAGATGTTGTTATTAACCTGAATTCCATCAGAACATTTTACCATTTTGTAACTTAACCAGTTTCACACTGGTTGGGATTTATAAATATGTAAAAATAAACTTATGCTGATAACTTTCTGAATAAATTTGACTCAAAATTCATGTTAAAAATTATTTTATTTAAGTTACCAACATTGAGTACCTTATGTTAGATAATTTTTAAAGTTACTGTTTTACTTTAGTTGTATAAAAACTGCCTTTGTAAGAGGAGCTCCCATGCACTTTTGTCCATTTAGTTCCATTTATTCAGGGATATGGATACCTATTCAAGGCCTTTAAAGTAATTTATATGAAACATGTAAGCTAAAATATTTCTCAACATAAAAACTAGCTTTTTAAAAGGTGAAATATAAGTGGAAGATTTCTTAAAGTGGCTGAGGCGTATATGATGTATAGCTTTCAAATTTAAGTGTAGTGGAATGATAGTGTTGTTTAATATAATACAAATATCTGCCTAGCTGCAACAGATACTTTTTTCATAAAATTTTTTTTTCAAAGACACATTTAATTACAGTAAGTTTAAAATAGAATGTTATCATTTGGCAATGTTTTTGAGTATCATGAAACATTTTTCTTATTAACTTGCATTAATATAAAATGGTATTCCTCAGAATGCTTTCACACTTATTTTAATTGAGATTAATTTGTTGATTGTATATTCCAGAAGTTGGTTGATTTCTCTAGGATCTCTCTATCTGATATAATACGTATCAAAGTAGCATTTTTTAAATCAACTGTTACTAGTAGACATATATATGGTTCACATATATATATTGAACAATTTAAATCTCCTAATGCTCTTCTTTAAAAAGAGCATTTCGAAAATCTTATTATTCTCTTAAAAAAATACAGGTGGTTTTTTTTCCCCACTTGACCACATATGAATAAATATATATACTTCTTTAGTGGTAAATGTTACATTAAGGTCATATGGCAGGATTAGCATATGATATTATGCAGTCCTCTTGGTTTTTCATCCTTTATTAACAGTTGTCTTTGGTTCTATTTCCCATCTAATTGGAACATCATCTAGCCTTGGCAGTTGAACTATTCAGTAGAACGATTAAATTTTCCTCAGTGCTCTGAGCTGAATTGACCTGTTTTGACCTGTTTGTCACTGGGTGTAACCTGACAGGCTCTAGCAGTCTGCACCGATTATGGCTTTTTGAGATGAATCTGATGCATGTTCCTTTGCTACAGCTCGTCACACGAGGAGACTGGAGCCTCTCACACGCTCTATGGCCACGGAGTTTGCAAATGGCCCGGCTGTGAAAGCATTTGTGAAGATTTTGGACAGTTTTTAAAGTATGTTTTTAACTTTTTTAGGGGCAAAAGTGGGTTAATGGGAGTTATAGGCACATTGTTTTAAGCACAAGGTCCATCATGAGGGATACTAAGTTTTCTTTATTTCAACAAGTGGATTAGCAAAGTCAGATGAAGAAGTTTAACTGTTCATCTTTTCTTTTCATGAGAAAATTTATAAATAATTCAATAGAGTTTTGTTTGTTTGTTTTGCTTTTTGTTCTTTTTAATCCTCACCCAAGGATACTTTTCCATTGATTTTTAGAGAGAGGGAAAGACAGAGAGGAATATCAATGTGAGAGAAACACATCGCTTGGTTGCCTCCTGCACACAGCCGAACCAGGGCCTGGGTTGGGGAGGAGCCTGCAACCAAGGTATGTGGCCTTGACTGGAATCGAACCCAGGACCCTTCAGTCCGAAGGTCAACACTCTATCCACTGAGCAAAACCAGCTAGGGCCAATAGAGGTTTTTGAATGAATGAAAAATATGAGCCTACTATAACAGCATCATTAATAATTGGGACATATGCTTGCAGGGTTCACTAAAATTTCAGGTTTTAATAAAAATTTCAAGTAAAACTATATGAGGAGTCATATTATATATGTGTATTTTAAACATATATACTTTATAGGTTTATTTTTTAATTGTAAACTTTATATTTCTTACTTTAAATAATGATATTTAAGATGTATATTTAACAGATGTATATAAAAATAAAAAAAAAAACAAAGTTAAAAGGAGCTAAAATTTTAAGATATTTATGTTTTCTCCACATTGACACTTGTTGCCCCCAGCATCATAAAGAAACATACATGGTTGTATGTATGTATGATGGTTGTATGGCTTCTCTAGCTTAACATTAAAACTTGAAGTATCTTTAATATTTTCATACAGTGCCAATTTATTATTTATTTTTTAAAAGGTTCTTTTTCAAATGAGAATATGCATTTTTTCATGACCATTTTCCATGCACAATTCCAGTGTATGAGAGTTCTAAACAGAGCTACAGATAGATTTATGGAGATGAGTAACTTCACAGGCTGAGACTCTTATGTTGTCATGGAGCGGCTCACAGGGTGAATGAACTGTTTCATGCTTCATCAACAATTAAGTTAATTAGCTCATTTGAAATTGCACTGCTATTTTGCCAGGATGTTGGCAGAGACATCAGAAAGATGTGTTTACAAATGGTAGACGACAGGGTATAGAGCAAAGGCACCTTAACAACAAGGCACACATACTTGATGTCATAATAACTTTAGTACTTCTACAAGGATTTTTTTAAAACAGTTTTTATTACTGACCACTTCAAAGGAAATATGCTTCCTATATTGCTATGACTTTTTTAAACATCCTGAAATGAATATTTGCACTCCTACTGTATCAAAATAGTTGTGAGCTGTCATTTAGTTGGGTATGAAACTTATTTGAGTGTTCTAATCTAAGCAGAGAGCGTTTAAAATGTTAGGTCACTTTGCTAAAGTATTCCTGTCTTGGAAAAATAACATGTGCTAAAACAAAGACAGAATATAGGTATATTAATTTTTTTTAAGAACTAATTTCTTCATTTGGGCATATTAGTCCTCATCAATATTATTTATTATCACTAAGATTAGTTACAGGACTAATGCTATTTCTTCAGTATGATAATTTAAACCATCGAATCAGCCCAGTCACCATACATTTTATTGCTTCAAGTTATTCTTTTTTTTTTTTAATATATTTTATTGATTTTTTTTACAGAGAGGAAGAGAGAGGGATAGAGAGTTAGAAACATCGATGATAGAGAGACATCGATCAGCTGCCTCTTGCACAACCCCTACTGGGGATGTGCCCGCAACCAAGGTACATGCCCCTGACCGGAATCGAACCTGGGACCCTTCAGTCCGCAGGCTGACGCTCTATCCACTGAGCCAAACCAGTTTCTGCATGCTTCAAGTTATTCTTTCTGACAAAAATAAAAATAAATCTTTAAGAAAATACCATATATTTTCTTCAGGATGATTTTCTTTATAGCACATGGAAAGGAGAATTTTTATTTATCTTAAATACTTATATATATTTTATTACTAACACGAAGATGAATAGGAACCCTCATTTTATCCTTCATGTTTCTTTTTTATAGTCATGCTAGTATTTTTTAGACTGAAGAATTACAAGTAGGAAAGCATTTTCTTTCAATTAAATATCAACTTTGGTTCCAAAGACTGACCATTTTTCCGACCCATTAAATTTATAGGGATGACAGAACAAATGACAGCAGATTTTAAGGCCTTTCTGTTAGTTCATTTTTTTATTATATGCTTTAAATTCCCTAAACCACAGATCTGTGATAATTTCTGTTAATAGAGCTAATGCCAGTGTACTGTACTGAAATGAAATATTAATAAGACATATTTCCATACTGATATTGTCTTTCTCTTAAAATGTGTGTGAAATTTTAAGAGAAATAAAATAATAATTTTATTAAATTAATTTTACTTTATTTAGTGACTTTGTGGGAAATGAAGTGAAGAGGCATCACCACTAATAAAGATTTTCTCAAAACGAAGATTTTGCTTTTCTTTTGTAATCATGGAGAGAATTGGGTCCTGGCACAAAAAAAGTCAGACAAGTCAAAAAGCAATGAAAGGTTTTCAGCTCTCTGTTTTCTTGTTTATCCATTCTCTGGAAATTTTATAGCCAGTGTTTTTATAAAAGATTTTTTTTTTAGAAAATAATGGGGCATTTTTATTTCTAAAATGCACTAGAAATAAACTATATAGCTTGAACTTTACTTTGGTATCAGACAACTTATTCATTGGTTTGAAATCAAGTATGCTATCCATTATTACTACTTAGCCTACATATGTTAAATAACAAATAATAAAAGACATTATAGTGAATCCCAAATTCCCTTTCTTGCATTACTTTCCCAAGTTGGTAGAATCTCTCACTGTTTTTGCCCAGCATCAAATGAAAAGCCTCCAGAAGAGAGTTGCATATATAGATATGTATGTACATGTATATATGTACATATCTGATTATGTACATATATGTGTACATGCATGTTATATATGTACATACATGATTTTAATATTCAATATTAAGTATTCAATTGAAACATTACTTTCTATTGCATAAAAAACCTTGATTAAATTATAAACTTTTATTTGTAATAGCCAAATAAAAGCAGAAAATAAAAGATGAAGAAAATTCAGGCTAAAAAGGTATTTAGGAAAAATTTTGAATTTTTCTGTAAAGTAGTGTTGACAGAAGCTTATCATTTTTCTGACCAATAGTTGAAGACTTTACTAGATTACTAAAACCATTTAATATTAGTTCATTACTGTCTTATCAATGTCAAAGTGTGACAACAACTGACAAAACCTGTGTAGTTAGGCTGCAGATTTATCATTCCACTGGACCTAAGTCAGTTGGAAAGTAGATGGATTGACTTTTAGATCTTAATCCAAAAGGTTTGCAATATCACATTCCAGTTAGCAGACAAGTGCTCCTGAACTTGCATGCGTAGATGCCAGCAAACAAAACATGGTCTGAGATACAAAGATGGATATACTCCCTTTGAAGAAGGGCAGACTGGTTAGTGCCATAAATATATCAATCTGTTAAAGAGTAATCAGTTGATAATAAATGAATCAGGTTTATTTACAAAGACTACATTTTTAAGTCTTGACACGGTGCAAAGAACAATAGAAGAGGTAGTGGAAATAGTTTATTTAATGGGAAATATGTTGTCTCCTTTTCTGGTAGCTGACTAGAAATTGTGCTTCTGCTTAGTGTGTATTGTCTATGTCTTTGTCTTTGACTAGGCAGCATGGCTACAAAATTATGACCTCAAGAAAGCATTCTTTGAACTTGTCAGAATGTTGTTTCTTTTGGTGACAGTGCCCCCATCTCTCAAAACTAAGGCATCTCACATAATCAGCTAAATGAATAGTGACAGCTAACATTTTGTATTTAAACCCCTGTCAGTGTTTAAACATAAAAAGCTTGATGCAAAATAAATCAAACACAGTGATTTGCAAGTGAAACATTTTGTACAAAAAAAAAAAAAAAAAGTCTAACATAGTTGGATTAAATCCGATCTCTTTTTAGCTTATAAAATACTATAACTTTAAATGAATTTGAAAAAGCTAGAGTTTAAAATTGAATTGCTAATCTGCTGTGCATATAATCGAAGTTACCACATGCGTTCATAACCTTAAAAGCTTCGTTAAAGAGAATTGTGCATTAACTATGTTGGACGGACCCTTTTCTACTTTTCATCTTTCCGAAGTGCTTGCTTCACTGTTTTTAGAAAGAATTTGACTTTTTTTTTTCAGTCCCCACTACCTACCTGGCACACAGATTCAATGCAGTTTTGAAAGAACGTCAGTAGACCACATCGTTTATTCCATTTTGAAAACAAAAATCAATATACCTATAAAGTGACCTATAAATTAGAGCTGGCTCACACAATGTTTGTTCAGTGCTGCCTTTCTGAATGCACCCTTTGCATTTTTTCTTCACCTCTGTGTTTGAACTGCAGTCTCGGTAAGAAGCTCATTAGGGGACATTAGGGACTGGAGCTAACCAGAATTCCAGAGCTTGCTTTGCTCTTATTAATGCATAGTAGAGTAGAATGCATTTAAATATTTCATAGATATTCAGTAATTTGTGTGTAATCGTCTTGTTAGCAGACCAGTAGAAGTAGAACAGGCCTGTGAAATGGTGTTAGTGATTGCATGTGTAATTTACAGACCTTTGCCATCAGAAAGCATATTATTGTTGGCTAGTATGAAGCTGTGAAATAGAACCACCGATAAGTAAAAAAAGAAACTTAATAAAGGTTTTGTAACAAGCATCTTCAGGGATAACAACCCCACTTGGTCATTTTGAAGCAGCTATAATTTATGACATAGGCAATATATCAAATGCATAAGATAGTATTATGGAGCATTCATATGAAAAGGGTATTTGCAACATTAGTTCCAACTTCCTGCAAGGGACATGATTAAATGATTAATGAAATGTCCCTTTGCATATGCATTTTGAAACAGCAATTAGGCACTGACTGAGAAAAATCCACCAATCCTCTCATTTTTCAGTATTATCTCATTCTTGATTTATAAATCATAGAGAATTTTTGAACAGCAATATGTAGTACCTGAGATAGTTATAAAAGCATAAAAGAGAATAATTTGGGCACAAAATAGTCACAAATACATACATTCATAATTTAATATTAATATTCAGCCTATTTATTTAGTCTTAGTACATTGTATTTATATCCAACACTATTTCTGTACTTTGATTGGCATAATTAAGTAGGGAGAATGAATAGGCACTATTATTTTACATATCACTGGTAAACAATAGCAGCGAAAGGAGAAGGGAGATGTGGCAGAGGTATGTATGTGTTTTTCAAGTTCTCAGTAATCCACTGGAGGCTGTTCTATAAATGATCATTGAAGGGCTGCAAGCTAGCCTATAATTACAGGAAAGAAAGTGGCAGCTCTGGCATTTCATAACTATGTGTCCTCGAAAAGTGCTTTGTGAGTTTGTCACCAATGATAATTTAGATAGAGGCTCATTACTGAACATCACAACACTTTAAAAACCTTTCGCCTTCATACAGGAGAATAAAGGACTATTTTAATGACAAGGTTCTTTTGTGTCCCACTGAAAAATTCAATCAAGACAAAACCTCATTGACTGTTATTGTAGTCTATAGTCTCTATTCTAATAAGAGCTGTATAGATAAATTGAATAGGTTTCTAAGACCCAAATATATAATGCAAACATTTTATACATTTTTTAGTTCTTTAAGTATAGGATAATTATCACTAAGATGTACACAAGTATAAAAAATAACCTCTCTAAAAGTGATTTTATGCAAAAATAAACATGTTCTGCAGCATATATTTTTTCTTATGAAGCTGTGTATTCTACTTATCGTGTTCCATTTACATTCTAGTCTTTGTGGATAGCTACAGCACTTTTAAAAAACATTCCTCATTTAGACAGATTGTGGGATAAATACGTGCGTGTTCCCCGAGAGTTCATAGTGAAAACACCCATAAGAAAAATACAACGATATTCAAGTTAAGAATACAATGACCGTGGTAGTCCACTGATAGAACACGATCTCATTGTTATTAAAATGTTGGTGAAAACTCTGAAGCACAACTTTTAAATATCTCGTCAATTAGGAATCAGGGACACTTTACATCATAAGCTAACCTCCAGTTTAACATTCATGCCTCCTTTCCGGAAAGAGTGAGTGAATTCTAGTGGAGTTACAATTAGGTTCACGGGAGAGCTGAGCGGAGCGGAGCTGGGGGCAGACAGGGGCAGTGCAGGTGCCGCTCCTGCCTTGAACCCCACACCTCAGACTTGACCTGAGGCACCTCGCGCTTTGAGTCCACAGTTTCCCTTCAACCCGGATGACGATTGTGACCAGAGACAGGCAAGTCTGTTGTTGCGATCAGTGAGGATGCATTAAAACGGACGGATTTAATTTTTCAAGGGAAGGGGCAGACTAGAACAAAGGTTTCCAATTGCCGAACCTAGATCTACTAACAAATAAACCTACTTGTTTATAAATTAGTTCTTTCTCAGAAACTTCAATTCAATTCTTATATCAATATGTTGCATATGTATCTGTCTATATACGTTCTTCATTACTCACTTCAAGAAACTTTTGTTGGTATAGTTTCAAGATGTTCCTTTTCCCCCTACTGTGCAGGGAAATATGACTTCAGTGTAGTGCGTTCGAAGTGGAGCATGTACTACTGAGACACACACTGTTTAACTTTCTGTTTTGTGTCTTGTGTTTGTTTAGGCACCTTAACAATGAACATGCGTTAGATGACCGGAGCACGGCCCAGTGCCGAGTGCAAATGCAGGTGGTCCAACAGTTAGAAATACAGGTTTGTCAGATGCTAACGTCATGGCCTCCTCTCTCATGTTTCTGGTGGGTTACATTGAGTACTGGGCACTTTCTGAGTCTTTTAACACAATGCCTAATAGCAGTACATGGAATTTTAGATTGTTTATAATGATGGCAACACTTGATAACTCGGGATGGATGGATATCGCTTAATGTACTTACCATGTAGACATATAACCTTTAGATTACATAATCTGTATTTGGAGATCCAAAAAGAGTCAAATCTCAGTTTTTCCCAATTGTGGTTATACCAAACCCCACCTCCCAACCCCGCAATTGGATGTGATTTTATTGCGGAGACAGTTTTTACATGAACTAATCATGATTTTTTCCCCCCATTAGATTGTATTGTATAGCAAAAATCTTTATAGCATCATGCCTGTAGCATATTACTCTGAGAAAAACCTTTTCCTTTTCTATCTTTGGTGTATTTTTAATTAAAGAACTTGCAAAAAATTTTAAGACTTGTCTGTACTGGAGTTATGACTGCAAATAATTTATAATATCACAGTTAATAATGTATTATATCAAGTGCTGCTAATTTAAGTTAAAACAGTTTAGTTAACATTGAAACAGCATTTAGCCAAAAATAAATAGAACTCATAAAACAGGTCAGAAGCGGTTATATCACTGTATCATTCTTACTAGTCTTGTCCTACCCTTTAAGGCTTCTTCTAGTGTTTCAATGTAAAGATGTTTTTTTCTCAATCAGACCCATACTTTGTGTTATTGAATTAAACATACAATTTAAACTTTTCTTCACACTTTACAACATCTTGATGTGTTTTAAACCCATCATGTTGTAGCTTTTTCCCCAGAGCGCTGTTAAACAATGTTTATTTTGACTTGCAACATAATCAAGGACACATAACTGGCATAATTAGTGATGTCGTTTTAAAAAACTTTCTGTAAACCTGTTTGCCACCTAGAAAAGGTGGAGTAAAACATAAAAGTTCAGCTGATGAAGACACAGTCTGCAGTGTGACCAATTATGTCCTTTTTTTTTCTTTTCTTTGCTTTTCTGCTGTGTCTGACTGATGGAAAAGTAAGGTCCGACACGTGTAATGAGACCCAGTGCAAGTAGAGAAGCCGACTTCGTGGCAGAGTTCAGCATTTCCCACTGCCTGGTCTCTGTCACTCTGTTGAATTAGATTGATGACGGCAGATTGGAGGGGGCACTAACTGGACCTCAGTGGGAATGCATGAAGTGCGGGGACAACCCTGGCAGGCACTTCGCTTTGAGAACCCTTCACCCCTTCACAGCTGTTGGCTCCAGTCCATCGCTAACAGTGTCCACAGGACTTTAAAGAGACACCATGGGTCTTCTAATTTATGGTTTTAGTAACTTGTTACTGTCAAGACAACGGTGACCTCAATTCTCTTATTGACAAAAAGATGAAGTGTTATTTGTTTTCTCTGACCTTTTAACATAAGGAAAGCTATCCAAGTTTCCCCCCCTTCCTAGCTAAAGTTGCGCTTCCTCCCAGCTAAGTTCCTACGGACACAGACTTTTATATGCAGGAATCATTACTCTGAGACAAGCTCAATGATAAGATGTATCACCGCGATAAAATGGCTGTATCAGTCATTTCTAAAATGCTTCTGATCTCACTCGTTCTTAACAGCTTTCTAAAGAACGAGAACGTCTTCAAGCGATGATGACCCACTTGCACATGCGACCCTCAGAACCCAAACCATCTCCCAAACCTGTAAGTGCATATTGCTTTATAAACAGTAAATAGCTCTGCTGATGTAACACAGTGAGAAAATGAACAATTTAGTGACAGCTAGAAAACAACGAGAGTGATGAAAAATATGGCAATAAAATGAAAGTAAAATGCAATTGCTTGTCAAATTGTATGTTTCTTTTAAAGTAATGCTATCTTTTACAAAATCTATCCAATCTGCACCATGGGTGACGCTAAACAAAGTACACCTATCAGTGCACAAATCACTGCCTTGCGGCTGAAGCAAGAGAATATCTTTCTGTGATAGGTTTACAGATATTAACAGGAAACCCACTTTGAGCAACCTGAAAAGCAGGAACAGTACAAATCACAAATAGAAAGGTATGTGGTATGCCGACGAGGACTTCGATCAATCATAACATACATACAAATAGATTTTTTTAATCAAATATTTTCTCAAAAATGTCATAGTATTTTCATAGTCAATTTTCTTCCATTTCTTTGGTGGTTATTTCCGTTAAGTTGTATTTCACATATTAATGTGTTTTGCTAGATAGTACACATATTGTTAATTTAGACAGCTTATGGCAAAGGAAAATGGGTGATTATAGAACATAATAACTGTCGTTTCCCTAAAAAATATATAAAATTGAAGCACAACCTGATAATGTTGTCAGGTACACAGACTGTTGAAAAGAATATACTTTACCTCACTCTGCAAATGTTTGCTCAGAAACTTAAAGTAATCAGCTGGGTAACCGGTTTAATGAAAGTTTGGGGGCTATGCTTTAATAAGTCTCCTATATAGCCTGATGATTAGTGAATACCAGCTTTGACTCTCCCTCCATTTCTTCAGGAAAAAACAATCATTTGGTTTTGTAGTAGGAGGGAAGATAAAAGACAGACTACATTCTACGAGTTTTCTCCTAGTATCTCTGACATCACTCATTGATTAATATTATTCAAAATTTACTTTTTTGTATAAAGAACATGTTTCCTTAAACAGTGCTAAGGTATTAGAGTTTTTGTCTTTGTGCTACACTTAAGTGTAGGGTACTGCAAACACATTTTAATAGAAAGAAAGGAGAAATGTATCATTTGAATCTGACATATTACTTTTTTAAACTCTATAATGGCTAAGTTTTTAATTAAAAAAATAAACTTTTGAAGATCTTTTTGACCCTTTATTTATGAATTTTTTCCATAAGGTTCCCCCCCCCTCATTGCTTCTATAGTATAATGTAGATAATCACAAAACAGAATAATTGTCTCATAAATCCATCAGGAATCTGCAGCTTGTTCTTTTCCAATTAATTATTCAATCAGTAAATTTTTAAAAACTCTAGCAGCATGGTTACATCTACACTAATAAAGAATTTTCAGCCTATAATCCACAACAGAACCTGAATGAATAATGTAATTGAAGTATTACATTACATAAACCACACATGAAAGAATTGCTAATTGCGTTTGATGGTGGGCAATTAATATAGAATCTTAGATGAGCGATTTAAAATGAAACCACAGTTTAAAGTTCCCTTTGGAACTAGCAATATCTGAAGTGAGCAACTGCGCTACTGGCCTCAAATTGGTTTCAAAGAAGAGTGGTCAATACACACACCCTTAAAAATACCCTAAAGTTTACACACTGTACAAAAGAAGCTTCAAAATTGATATAATAGTAGATATTTATGGTCTCATGTGCTGTGGCTCAGTTGAGACGGCCCACACATTTGATAAATATTAATAGCAAGAATTTATTACCAAAGAGAAATGAGCTCTGTTGGTTCATCACTGCACCCTTAACAGCTATCAGTACATGAACACAAGGTGCAACCGCACTGTCTATTATATGACCCCATTTACTCTCTGAATGGTACTTCATTAAATGGTACCTTTTGGCCATGCTATGGATGGATGAAAATCAAAGTTATCAAGGCTGCGAGTCCTGAATAATGAGTTTCACCCAACCTTGACTATATTCTGATGAGCTGATGTGGCTAAGTGCTGATCCTGGCTTTTACATGCTTCCTTTTAGTTAGTAATAAATTCTATTTTATCAGTTTGTGATTGCACACTTCCAAACATGGTATGCTTATTATTGCAGGATGGCGGGATAAGCTACCATAACAGTGTAAACATGAGTAGTTTGCAGAGAAAAAGATGTATTTCTCCTGTTTTCATAACTTTTACCATGTCCACAAAACGTTCAGTGTCCTGTCAAGTATTCATCAAGATAGATCTCCCCTTGATTTGCAATGTTGGCATTTTTTTTTTCCTGGCCTCAGAATATGACATTTTATTCTGGTTTATGATTTCTAAAAGTGACTATGTAACCATTTAACTGAGTTGGTTAAGTATGGAGGAGAGCTTTGTTTTTCTGTCTTCTCTTTCTAATTTTAACGTACAGTTACGCAATGCTGATGATAAGATCTAAATCATGACTAATTAGGCATTCTGGTGTTGATTTGAAAAAAAATAAAACATCGTTTGCAGCATCGCACACATCGCTGCCTGGGCACCTTCCTGCATTTCTCAGACCAGAGGTGTTTTTGTACACCCTGAGGAAGCTTACACCAGTGGCTTTTTTGCACTGAAGACGATTTTGTTTGAATATGTAGTAAATGTATTAAGTGCAGCATTTAGTAGCATTATCTCAGCTTTTATTTATGTGTGTAACAAAGAATTCCCAGCCCAGTCTGCTGGCTTAGAGTGCGAACAGAATAACAGTTTGTGGTTTATTGGGAACAGATGCACTTGGGGATGCCTTCAGGGTGCCAGTCGTTATTATTAGACTGCTAATGTGCTTCTTCTGGCTGCTGCCCAAGAAAGAAGAACAATTAGCTGGCATATGTTAATTTTTGTTTCCCTAACAAATCTCTCTACTGACTAAATGTGTAAAACAAATCCACAAAGAAAGATCAATCAATGCTGTACACATCATTTTCTCCCCATTAAAAAAAGGTTTATCTTAAGAAGCGTATTTGGGATTTGAAAAGGCAGGTGTTACTAAATTACATATAAAAGCTGAATATTCTCTATTTAGCCACTAAGCAGCGACTTCATAGAGGAGCAGAACAATTACAACTAGTTTTCTTGCTTGGTTGCATAGATTACTGCATAAAATGAAAGGTCAGTAGATTACCTCTTATGAATATCATTTGACTATATGGCAGAAATCTTTTTATGTGCTGCCCTACGTAAAATTTTTTGCTAATTGGATGCTATTTATGACAAAGGTGTGTAGTAAATATGACAGAGATGATATGGGGTTTTTGATCACGAAGAGGAGGGCTTTTCTGAGGGGCGTGTTGAAGGGCACACCGTTAAACAGCTCGCATACATTCTCACCTTTTTCCTTTTTTCTACCCTGACACCCACTTTCCAGGGTACATCAGCCTTAAGTGACACTGTAATCATAAATTGAAAATGATACTTCCAGAGGAATTGGCAAACTTGACATTTCATTATATTTGTTAACACATGCCACAAATGATTGTTAGTGAGGAAATTCCATTTCCCTCTCTCCATCTCCAATCAGATTTAATTTGAAAATTTTCAGCCTCCTCCGGCTAATTTGCAATTAAGACAATTTTGTTTGAATATGTAGTAATGTCATTACCATTCCACCAAATTAGCAAGGAGACTAAAGGTCAGTGTAAAATTTTCCAGCTGACTGGAGCCTCTCAGCTGAGATTTGGGACTATGGAGGGGGAAAAAAAAAATCCGGGCAGCAACAGAATAGCAACTTATTTTGAATCCGATTGGCTGGAAACATTGCATCCTTCATTATTGCTGTTGTTGTTGCTTCACTGGGGGCTAGGCCTGTTTAACAACAGGGGCAGTCGGTAATCGGCAACTGGCTTTTATTTAAGAAAATGTACTTTCCCTGAAGTCTGGCAGGACAAGAAGGAGTTAGTCCTAAATAACATTGCCAGAGATTATTAGATAACCTCTAACAGCATCCTCTAATTAGAGTTCTTATGATACAATTTCATCCTGTAATTAGTTGAGATTGGCTGCTTCATTTTGCAGCTTATTAGTGGCAACACAGCTGTAGAAGTGAATCCACTCTCATTTGTCAAACCTTTTTAAGTCTTTTTCTCTTGTCTCTACCTTTTTCCTGCCCTTCTCTTGGGCCTTTGCAGCTAAATCTGGTGTCTAGTGTCACCATGTCGAAGAACATGTTGGAGACATCCCCACAGAGCTTACCTCAAACCCCTACCACACCAACGGCCCCAGTCACCCCGATTACCCAGGGACCCTCAGTAATCACCCCCGCCAGTGTGCCCAATGTGGGAGCCATACGAAGGCGACATTCAGACAAATACAACATTCCCATGTCATCAGGTAGGATATCAATGCTCGGTAGAGCTCTTTTACTTTGGGAGAGGAAAACGGAAGCTGAAGCAACTGTAGAGGAGCCATGCCAGAGCACATGAAGACTCAGTCATGATTTATGGAGTGATAATTGTTTTATTCCTGGTAAAGGCGGAGAGGGGTGATTCCCTAAGCACATTATGATGGATTGTTCTCAGTGGTTGTTCGGGAAAGAAAGCTCTCCCCATTAGAGACAGGGAGAGATGTGTTGTCCAGATAGCCCGTATTATCACCTCCATTCAAGGAGATCCTTTGATCTCCAAGGGAAGGCTGCATCAATACAGCACCTGCACGGAATGCTGTGTGAGAAGAGCCACTGGAAATGTGTAGGCAGCACCGCGGCTTAATGCTAGACAGTTCAGGTGCTACCTAAATCAAACCCCGCCACAGCTCCTCAGGTCTACCCGCTGCTGAGCCTCAGATGCAGGTGACGGTCAAGTTTGCATGGGACACAAATGTACCTTCTCCCCCTTTCTCACCCTCTCCCTCCTCCCCTCACCCTGCACCCTTGCCCCCTGGGCATCTGGATAATCACAGCCACACATTGTACCTCTTAGTAGCTCAGAGCCCCCTTGTTACAGAAAGTGGAGTTATTTTCAAGATGGGCGCTTTGAGGGGTTTGTGTTCTCTTTGTTAGAGGTCCACAGATGCCTAGAGATCACCCTGTGGCTCTTTAAGAAGTATTAGATGAGGAAAGGAAAGATTATGGTGCGGGGGGGTAAAGTCCACATAAGAACATGCGTAGACCAGCCGCTTTCCAGAGGACCTGGCTGCTGGGAAAATGCCCGGGCCAGCTGGTGATGCAGGCAAACAACAGGGGGACGGTGCACTGGCACTTTCCCTCGGAAATGGCCTTTTTCATGGAATTCAATTCCACTGTCATGCTTTGTGCCTCCACCCGTCAGGGGCTTTCTCACGGCCTCACCTCACCAGTGCCAGGGGAAAATAGGAAACATCAATGCTCTAGACCCGGCTTGCTAGCAGCATTAACGCCTCGTCTCTTATTTTCATAGAGATCGCCCCAAACTACGAATTTTATAAAAACGCAGATGTCAGACCTCCATTTACGTATGCAACCCTCATAAGGCAGGTGAGTGGAAGGAAAACTAACTTTGCCCCATTCATTGAAAAGTCATCAATGCTTCAAGCGAGGCTTGGATGAGACCATGTCATCGAGTCTACTTAGGAAACCATTATTTTTTGTCACTCCCGTACCTTGTCTCATTTCAGGCTATCATGGAGTCATCTGACAGGCAGTTAACACTTAATGAAATTTACAGCTGGTTTACGCGGACCTTTGCTTACTTCCGGCGGAATGCAGCAACTTGGAAGGTAACTCCTTTTCCTGGCAGTTGGCAGTGTTCAGAGGCCTCGCACCATGCCTTGCAGATAGCACAAGGAACATTTATTTACATGACATAAGCAGATTAGTATCTGCGTCCCCTCTTTTTAACCTGCCTCTTGAATGGAATGAATTCTCTCTCTCAAAATGACAAGTGAAAGAATAATTTTGCCTCTGATATAGTTTTCTAATTTGGTGCAATTAATAGCTGAGGCTTGGCAGAGAAACGAGGGCCTGACACACTAATTACAGTGTGAGCACTCAATCATCAACACCTTTGTTAGTCGCACGATATTACTTTTTCTCTTGCATATTATTGGCTAATTAGTTTGAAAAATGTCTGTTTGGCTTGTGCAACAAATGGAGGCTGTAGGTTTTGTCTTGGTCTGCGCCTTTTGTACACATCATACCTCATCCTCCAGACTGAAGCTGCCATGGAGTGAGGTCCGTGGCTACTCAGCTGGAACTAAAAGAAAGTAAAGTGAATATTATCCTGTCAGAACATAAATGCAGTTTATTTACTTAGACAAAGGGGTTCATCTATATCCCTGTCCAAACAACTTCATTGTCTGGATCCTACAAGGAGCTAAAAAAAAAAAAAATGTTAGTTCTGTGTATCTATTTTTGGAAAAGAGCAATGTCTGGAAAGATAAGGGCACTCAGCACAGACTAAGTGAACTGTTTTATTTTCATTTCAAAAAGCAGTCAGAAACATCAATTAGCCACAAGCCATTTGGTACAAAAGGGGAAAATGTTTGTAGCAGAGAAGAATAGAAGCAGCAAAGCACTCATCAGCATACTAAGAATTTTAGACTGTGAGATACACTAAAGTGAATTAATTTGGATTTAAAATGTAAATTAATCTGGCAAGTGATTACAGATACATGGGTGTGAGGCTCAGAATGCTTTTAATTTACAAAATGTTTAGATGTTATTAGTTGCTACAGTATGTGGTGCTGTAAATGAGTGTAATTGTTTTATTTATGCACAGTTACTGGTTAGGTATTTTATAGGATGAAAATCTCAGTGACAATCTGTGGAATATATGTTTTGGAGGTTTTTCAGTAAGTAATATTTATGCCGAAGGTTTACATTTTCTTTTGTTACTCATTAGAGAATTTAGTGAATGTTCTGTCATTTGATTTACTGAGAGAAATTTTAAAAGAAATGAAAGGTGATTTAATATCTTAGCTTGGTCTCATCTCCACAGCTCG
>NC_137083.1:74274490-74299490 GCF_951640355.1 Cnephaeus nilssonii | reverse complement strand
TTTCTTCCAGAAGCCCAACCTTAGTAAAAAATATACCTACCAGTTTAGGCTATGGAGCAGCTCTTAATGCCAGTTTGCAGGTAATATCATTAAATGCACCTTTCCATTGTCCTTGTATTAGAATGTTTTGGCTTTTTTTCTTTTCTTTTTGGTCATGGCTTTGTTTATAGGTGGGGTTGTGATTGTGCTTAATAGTTGGTTTATCATCTAAGTAAGTTGTAGTACCTAGTTCTGTAGAAAGCACTGATTCTAATTCAAGATACTTTTGATGTGAAGAAGCAAGAAGGACACCCTGTGGCAAAATCTGGAATACTCGGTTTTCCTGCAAATGCTAGATTGATAGAAGCTTTTGCAAATGCATGTGGCTATGCATTAATATTTATCCAGGCTGTCATAAATGATTTCACATCATAGTGTTGGGGAACATGGTGCTTGTGGCAAAAACTTTAAAGTTTAATTATAATATATAATTTTTATGCAGAGGAGGCAAATGCCAGGACTTCTTTATTTTGAGTTAAGTTCTGGTCATTTTTAAAAAGCAGAGCAACTGCTTATATTATCTCAGAGTTTCTCGCTCCAAGTGAGGATACAGCATTTCATTATGTGGAAGGGTAAAACAGGAGTAAAGAAGTTTTCTGGGAGAACTCTCCCTCCATATTTTCGCATCACAGTTCATTTCCTTGGTATCTCTGCCAGGAGTTGCCAATTAGAAATCTTTGTCCTCCCGTGCGCTTTATTTACATGCTTCTAAAATATCCACACCATGACTCCAACCCATTAAAAGAATGTTTATGTTTTAAAAAGCATTTTCAAGAGCATTTCACAAGCTGTTTTCCACCCTCTTCCTCTCACTAGGCTGCACTGGCAGAGAGCAGTTTACCTCTGCTCAGTAACCCCGGCCTGATCAATAATGCGTCCAGCGGCCTCCTCCAGGCTGTCCACGAAGATCTCAATGGCTCCTTGGATCACATGGACAGCAATGGGAACAGCAGTCCGGGCTGCTCGCCTCAGCCACACATGTAAGCGTGGTTAGCAGACTCCATAAAAGGGAGATCTTATATTCATATGCTCCTAAAATTGAGTATTCTTCTGAAGATTCGAATGATGTATAAGTAAAAAGTACAAGTTTAAGTGGAGTTAAATTGCACCGTGTTCATGATGTGAATATGTGTATCCAAATCAAATTTAAGAATCTTTAGAATCTCTCCAATGTCCCATAATTATTATAGTAACAGTTCTCCACAAATTCTTAATACAACGAACATTCTCTGGGATGTAAAGCGGTGTCTAAGATGACTCTATATCTTATGGATCATTATCACAGTTTGGTTTGCATGGTGCAGTAAGAATATTTATGATGGAGTAAGTTGGCATAATTTTTACTACTATTGCAGGTCTCTAAACCATTTATGAACTGTAGTCAAGATATTGCCCATTTTTATAAACCATAAAATGCGAAGTTTAACTGTTACCCACAGTTTACATAGAAACCAGTAAAGTGTAACTTTTTGCCTGTCATATTAATCAGTGTAATTACATATTCAACTTTAATTACTGGTGCGTCTGTATTGGCAAGGTTTATACGTTATATTTTATGCAAGACTACGATTCCTATTAATATTTAGCAGCTAACTATATCATTAATTACTCTAAAATCTTTCCCCTACCATCCTTTTAATGGAGCTGAGAGAGTAGATGTATTAAAAATTGATGTTTTGTGAATTTCAGAAATGTGTATAACACTCTAAAAAATGCTTGAGCTTATTCAATAGGCCAACCATATCAGTTTCTTGTTTACTAAAATGTACAGACTATGGGAGAACCTAGAATTCAGGGGGAAAAATCAGAATCTGAATTATATATATATGTGTGTGTGTGTATATACATATATATATATATATATATATATATATATATACATATACATATACATATATATATACACATATATATATATATGTGTGTGTGTGTGTGTATACCATTCAGTTGTTATATTGAATTATAAATTATGTCTATATGTACTTCCTAGAGTTAAACGTTATATACTTCTAATTTAAAATTATTGAGGTAAGCTTATTACTTTCTCTCATTTTTATATTTTCTCCACCTATGTTTGAATTAAGTATCTAGTCAAAGATCTGAAAGAGAAATGTGATCTTTATCTGTGTCTAGTTTCACAGAGTATTATTTTTGTTGACTTTTAAAACATCTTATTCTACTTGACATATTAATGTCTTTCAGATCATGTACCTAATTGCTTTATAGCACTTTTATTCTATCACCTTTTTTAAAAACACACTGTGAACATTAATGTGTTTCATCAGTTTCGAAACCATGACTTTTTCAAAATGGAAAAATTTGTCTTTCGGAAGTGTCTTTAGATGTATTAAATAATACAAAAGCAGTAATAAAACTCGAAGTAGCAAGAACATGAATATATGCTCTGGAGAATAGCAGTACAGTAAAATAAGGAAAGTGAGCAATCAGACAAAAGTTTTCTATTCCTGCTTTATCCTGGAGCCAGGCACAGGGTAGCTGCATGCCTTTTACTTTCAGCAGTTCTCCTGAGTATGCTAATGTTAAAACAATACAATTTTAAAGAGCAAATAAGAGTTAGAGCCTGTTTTCCCCCTTTAAGAAAAGACCTAGTTTAGAGAAATGACATTCATAATAAAAGTATTTAAGCTGTGATACAAACTCCCTGTTGCTAGGATGCAGTAGATAGTTGTTATAGACCATATATAGAGAACATGTAGAGAAGTATTTTTAATGTAATGGTATTAAAATTAAAAATAATGATGCAATAAAGTAGTTTATCAAACATTATCTTTTTAGAACTTAAGATAATATTAGGCTAAATTATGGCATTTTTAGGGTTGTAATATTCCTCATTTGGTAATACTATTTTAGGTTCTTCATTTTATTAGTTTAGCTACAGTATAATTGTGGAATATGTCAGAGAAGAAAATATTATGTTTAAAATGATATGTAAAAAGTGTATATATAATGCCTGATTTACTGCCACTATGGCTTTATAAAATTAAAATGTTCATTTAACAAACTGTACATTTTATGCATATATGTATATTTTTATGTATTTTTCTTAGAGAGATTAAAAGAAAGTTTCCCTCAGCTTATTAGAAATCGATTTCAGAAAAGAAAAATTAGAGGAAGGCCAAATCTTGTCTTTTTCTAATTTATATAAATTATAATCAAACTTTTAATTATCATGCAAAACATTGAATTACATTCATTTTTTAATCTGTCTCTGCTGTTATTAACTTTTTGTATATAAGATGTCAAATATTGCTGATAGTATTTCATTGCAGTATTTTGTATTTTCATCTTTATAGAGTGTTTAGAAACTTTCACTTAAAGAATGTTAGACATTTTAAGTACATTATAAGCCAAAGAAAAATATTATCTAATTCTCTCAATCGAAATTTGGCTGCATATAATTGAATGCACGTCAAAGTACTTTGAAAATGAAACAGAAATGGAAGAATTTTTATGAACCATTTAAAAAGCCTACTTATGTGTCCTGAAAGAAGTCATGGTACTTGTTATTGTTGTTTGGAGGGGGATAGTTATGCGGATGCAATTAGAAACTAGACCCAGAAAAGTCTGGTGGTATCAGTAGTACATGGGCTCTGGTAACAGATTACAGGGGCTCCAATCCCAGATTTAGCATTTAATAGCTGAATAAGATTCATTTTTCCCTCAGTTCTCTCAGCTGAAAATGCGGTTAGCAGTAATACCTACCTCTCAGAATACTTGCAAATGAAATGAGTGCCTGAAGCATAATAATTGCTCTGTGTGTCCCTCATAGTGCTGTGTACACATTTACTGCTTTATATTACCTCTTGTAATACCCGATTGTTATTGTAAATGAGACTATAAACAATATTAAAATATTTCCCATTTTAATGGCACTTCATAAGCATGCAGTAAGTTTACTAGACAATCACTTTTCTTTTCCTCCCACATCTTCTTATAATTCATGAAGTAAGGTATATGAAGTTTAAACAATATGAGGCCTGACTTCATGGTAGGCATCTACTAGAGTCAGCAGGATAAGAATTTTTTTATATAAAACTAGAGGCCCGGTGCACGAAATTCATGCACGGGGGGGGGGGATGTCCCTCAGCCCAGCCTGCATCCTCTCCAATCTGGGACCCCTAGAGGGATGTCCAACTGCCTGTTTTGACCTGATCAAATGGGCAGTCGGACATCCCTCTCACAATCCAGGACTGCTGGCTCCCAACTGCTTGCCTGCCTGCCAGCTTGATCGATGCCTAACTGCTCCCTTGCCAGCCCAGTTGTCCCTAACTGCCCTCCCCTGCCGGCCTGGTCACCCCTAATTGCCCTCCCTTTCCAGCCTAGTCACCCCTAACTGCCCTCCCCTGCTGGACTGGTCACCCCCAACTGCCCTCCCCTGCAGGCCTGGTCACCCCTAACTCTCCTCCCCTGCAGGCCTGGTTTCCCCCAACTGCCCTCTCCTGCTGGCCCGGTCACCCCTAACTTCCTTCCCTTGCCAGCCTGATTGCCCCTAACTGCCCTCCCCTGCCGGCCCAATTGCCCACAATTGCCCTCCCCTGCCTGCCTGATTGCCCACAACTGCCCTCCCCTGTTGGCAATCTTGTGGCGGCCATCTTTGACCACATGGGGGCAGCCATCTTATGTGTTGGAGTGATGGTCAATTTGCATATTACCTCTTTATTATATAGGATGATGTAATCTAAGGTTGTACACAATTAACAATTCAAAAAGAGAGAATAATATCAACCCAGAACAGGAACTTGTGATATGTGCCTAGAAAACAGTGATTATTAGTTTTGATAGGAATTTAGAGTATAAAAAGTAAAATGGAATTTAGAATATATGAAGTGGGACTAGACTGTGGAGTGTCTTAAATATCAAGTTATGGGTTTTATTTTAGCCAGTATGGAGCCTGTGAATGTTATGAGCTTGAGCTTCACAGTATCAGAGCTGTGCTTTAGGTAAAGTAATCTAAAAGTGTACTGAATGAACTATGACTGAATGAAGCTTATGTATAGTAGGATATGCTGGAGGTGAGAGAGACTGGAAGCGGAAGTAATTCTTGTAATATGTAGTATCTAACTTAAGTAGAAGACTGGGTTTGAAGAGAAGAAATTGATACAAGTGCTGTAAAGAGAAATACTAGAACAAGACAACCAATGGAGTGCTGAGGACAAAGAAGAAAATTTGGAGAGGTCATGGAAACTTTAAAAGCTCACAAAGAACAAGAATGGACACAGGAGGAAAGGTTCAAGAGGGAAAGTGAAGAGTTCAGCATCTATTTGCTGAATCCAAGAACTAAATGTCCTTAAGATTCAGGACAAAACAAAACTGAAACTTTTTTTTTTTCAGTCTTTCCATTCAACTCCAAAATGGTAAAATCCTATATGGTAAAATATAGAAGGATTCCTGAGATTGATGGAGATGTTTTGAAGCTTTAGAAGAGCAGAATATCTATGGATTAGTGCTTCTTACAAATTATTTTTGGAAAATAAGAGATACCACCTTAGCATCCATATTATTCGTTTTGATGCTCCACATTTAATACTTTCCCTCCACTCTAACTTCTACTCTTGTAGTGCCCCTAACAAAGGCTTTTGCCAAACTAGTACATTTGTTTTCCCTTAACTATTTAGCTTTCTGCTCTTTTCTTTTTTGCTTTTCATCTTCTTTCCCTCACCTAAATTCCATCGTTCCTTCAGGGCCTAGTTCTGTTTTCCAAAGTAAGTTTTCTGTCAGGACCCACACTCTGCTCCTCTTCTGAAGGGCTTATTCCTGGAACCAATACAGTGTATATGAGAGCATGTCTTTGTTTGTGCATGTGTGGGTGATCAATCATTTTGCACATATCCTTAACTTAAGGACAAAGATGATATTTTAGATAAATTATCCTATCTAATAGAGGTAATTTGCAAATTGACCATCACTCCAACACACAATATGGCCACCCCCATGTGGACACAAGATGGCCACCACAAGATGGTCAGCAGGGGAGGGGAGTTGGGAGGGACCAGCCCTGCAAGGGAGGACAGTTGGGGGCGACCAGGCCTGCAGGGAGGGCAGTTGGGGGGGACCAGGCCTGCAGGGGAGGGCAGTTTGGGGCAATCAGGCCTGCAGAGGAGGGCATTTAGGAGTGACCAGGCCAGGAGGGGAGGGCAGTTGGGGGCAATCGGGCCAGCAGGGGAGCAGTTAGGCATCAATCAGGCTAGTAGGGGAGTGGCTAGGGAGAGATCAGGCTGACAGGCAGGCGAGCGGTTGGGAGCCAACAGTCCTAGATTATGAGAGGATGTACCAGATTGGAGAGGGTGCAGCTAGGCTGAGGGACACCGCCTCCCTCATGCATGAATTTCATGCAACGGGCCTCTAGTAGTATATAGCACCTCAGAGCATACAAAGTAAGCATTCAATAACCATCTGATAGTGATTAGGAAGAATTAAGAAGGAGATGACAGTTTAGCTTAAAGTGGATTGACTTCACAAAGAAATACTTACAAGAGTAAAATCCAAGATTGTCTTTGAACTCTGAAGAAGAAGGGAGAACAAGAGATTTTAGGAAGAAGGGATAAGTAAATGCAGTGTTCATCTTTACAAGGGAGCAAAGAGATCTTTCTAAATATTGGTAGAGTACACTTTTTAAATTTTATTTTAATTAGTTAATGTATTTTATAACTATCCTAATTTATGTGAATAGAGAGAGGCTGGCCCTTTCATCTCATTTAGGATTATCCTCCCAGATCTCATTAAATTTTATTTATCTTATTGAAGGTGAATTGAAAAAGAAATAAATATACTGGGATCAATGCAGTATAAATCAGATGAATGCTAAGTGGATTTTAGCAAGGAGTAGGACAGGTTGAAGCCAGGTGGGATAATATAGATTCTAAATAGATTTTTGAAACTTATTTTGACACTTTTTAATCAATAGATTTTAAAAATCTTGATTTTCTACTGCTATTGAAAGAGTTCTAGAGCCATCATGGTCTGAACAAATATTTCCTTAAGAGTCAGAGCTGAGTATCATTACAATTTATAATACTCTTCCCTTATGTACTTCAGTGCCAATATACCTGATTACCTAACTTTTCAGAGTTCTATAGAATATGGATAAAATTACTTTAAATTTCTATTTTATATTGATGTTTGCCTCTTAAAAGAACCACTTAAAGAATTAGGATTGATGATGTGTTCAGGCAGAAATAATTTAAGCGTACTCTCTTTTCCCATGTGTTCGACTTAAATGAATGAAAAGAGAAGAGAACATCAGGAGTAGACCTGGAAGGTGAACTCCTACTGGCAGAATCAATCCATTTCCTGTCTCTTTCCAAACCTGAGGCAAAAAGAGAAATTTAATGATGTACCCACCATATTTAGTTTAAACTCAGTTGTTTCTTTCTTATTAAGCAATTGTTTCTCCCCACTCTCAATAAGTTGGTTCAGGTTTGCCTATCTTTCTTTTGTAAAAATGTTAAACACGATTTCCATTTTTTTTATTTTCAAATTCTTTTTCTAGAGATCAAAATGAATGTTCTTCCTGAGCTGGTTTTGTATTGAAGGCTTTATACACAAAGCCTTCCCTTGTCATGTTCTTCTCATTTCTGAGGATTAGAGTCTCCTACTGTTGAGTTTTCAGATGAATTCTTGTTTCATGCCTGAATCCTCTTAGCCTCTATAACATTTCAAAGTTATACTTGCTAATATTCTATATTAGTCATTGGTGATTATTATTTCCCCTCTTATTCAAGCAAATATTTGAAGCTTGAGAGTTAATGATCTTTGTAGAATCAGATGTTAATATGGTTCATATAAGACCAGAAAACATATTTTTTATGTCCTTAAGAAGCCAAAAATTTAGGGTAAGAAAGTCAAAGGCTCAGGCATCACATGAAATTTGTAGTGCAGTATTATTTCAGGACTGCAATGGAGATTCATCTTTTTGATTAACATGTTGAACACATGCCCCAGAACTGTCTGTACATTGCATGTCCCAGTCATCTTTCCAGCATCCTCTGCCTCTTGAGAACGTCAGTCGTTGTTATCATTCCAATAAGAAACTTCAGCCTCTCCTGGCAATAATACTTTGCAACCAAAGACATCTAAAAGGGACTTTTAGACTCCCACTTTGTAAAACGGTATTGAAAATGTAATATACATTGTGAATTGTCGTGAAACATAATGAAAACATTCAAGTATATAATATTACCTTTCTTCTATTCTCTTTGGCTGCCTTAAAATTTAAATTGCTATTTGTAGGCACATGTACAATCAAAAACCCTGCACCTTTGGTTGGTGATATTTTATATTAAATCCCTACAGATCTTAGATCTCACTCTTTGTGGACAAAAGCATTTGAAATTGGCTCTGTATTTCAGAGGAAAGCAGTTGAAAGTGACTGACAACTTGAGCGAGTGGAATGCTCTCTCTCATTGTCTAAATGCCTATTAAACCTGCACTATTTTTGCTGATATTTAGATCATTAAGATGCATTATGAAGTTCTAAACATAAATACGTATTATGTTTTTACAGAATTTTCTAACTCACAACTTGTAACAATTTTTCTGTCTCACCTTTATTTTTTTCCTACAATTATGGGCCTCAAAATTTTTATTCTGGCTTAATTCCATTTTTATTTAATCTCTAAACATTTTCATTAACTTTGCTAGTTAGCTTTGAGATCTCTTTCCAAAGTGATTGTAGAGAACTTATGATTATGTGAGCTTTTTATCATCTTATCTTTTTTTAGGTGCTGCAAGTGTGTCTCCATAGCTTCGGTTCTTTTTTACATTATCCCAATCCCCATATGTGGCACCTACAACTCATTCTAGTTCCTCTTAATAAAAAGATCCTCCCAGAGCTGCAGTGCCTTCAGCTGAAAAGTGTTATATCCCCACCATGCCAATTGGGGAAATGTGTGGGTTCCTGCAGGGTCTTAAAGGATTTTTCTAGAACTCTATAAATGATATCTGACATCCAATATCTGAATCCCCACAATTTAGGCAAAATGTGTCAGAAAACTTTTAGCTGACAGTATTGGAGCTTACTGCTTCTGTTTTTTATATAAGGAAGATACTTTGTTAGAGGTACATCTTCATCTGCACTAACACTAGTTGAACCTCAGAAATGTTCTTTCCATAGGGGTCAAAGAAACCAATGAGTGGTTGTTAAAAAATAAATATTGTTATTCAGTATTAATATTTTTCTATGTCTAGTACCAGGGGAAATGGAAGGTTTTTACATACCTATATGATATTTTAACTTTAGCTTTTGACATATGGCTTGGGAAGTAGATGTATATTTAGTAAGAAAGGCATTTTATAACCTATGTTTATTATATAAAGTTGGCTATCATTTCAGACTATTACTTAATATAAAGGTAATTTACATATGATGTTATATTTTAATAAATGTTAAAAGCACTGTATGTTGACTACTTTGGTGGAATTTAAAATTGATCAGGCACATAAGTAACACAATATACTTGAATACTTTGGGCACCAATAAACAGTTTAAAACCTTATCTCAGTTTCCTATTTCCAGCAGCAGTTTCTCTCATTAGGACAGAATTAAATAATTTATATAAACTGTAGATGACCAAATAGTTTAATATAACTAGTAGAAACTTATATTCTTTAATTGGCTCAACATCTTATTCTTTGAAGACTGAAGGTAGAGTAATAGAAAGACACTTAAAAGGCAGGAGTAAAAGTAATCATCGGTCACACAATATTATCTTACTATCAATAAATTTACATTTGCAACATTACATATAAGGTCCTTATGTTAATTAGAAGGTCAAAGGAAGACATTCTTCAGTAGATTTAGAATGAAAGGTAAATACTATTTTTACTCCTTATTCCATTCTTATGTTTAGAAGTAACAGAGTTCCCCAGGCTGGTTTGGCTCAGTGGTTGAGTGTTGACCTCTGAACAAGGGAGTCACATTTGATTTTGATCAGGGCACACGCCCGGCTTTCAGGCTTGAACCCCAGTAGGGGGTGTGCAGGAGGCAGCCAATTGATGATTCTCATCATTGATGTTTCTCTCTCTTTCCCTTCCTCCCTCTGAAATCAATAAAAACATATTTTAAAAATTTAGAACTAACAGAGCATAAGTGAGAATAATTTCAGGAGAAAACGGAACATTGAGTCAGTCTTATGGTTTAACCAGAGGCCGGATGCATGAAATTCATGCAAGGGTAGGCCTTTGCAGTCCTGGCTGCCTCAGCCCTTGCAGCCCCGCCCCCCACCCACTGGTTGTTCTGGAAGGTCATTCCCAAAGGTCGTTCAGTTCTGTTGTCTGATCTAATTAGCATATTAGCTCTTTATTATATAGGATTGGAGCAAAGGAATAGCTCCAGAAGAACAGCCAGTCTCAGAAATTAGACAGACCTAATGGTACGAACCATCTGTAATCCTGGTGGAGACAGTCTCTGTAGAAATATCCCAGAGACAGCTGCACCAAGAGCCACCAGTTGAGGGGCCGCATTTCCTCAGGGCAATTTGGCAAAGGGAAATAGACAACTGTCCAGAAAAATGGTTGATCCACTTGGGGGAGGCGTGTTGGTGGTAGCCACAGCCATAGGGCCTAATCAGAGGACTTTGAGGTCAAGGTCAAAATCTTCAGGGAGTCAGAACTCAAGTTATCAAAGAGGGAATTAGAGAGAAACAGGACATGTATTTTCTGCATCCATCTACTCACCCTGACATTTCTGACAAACTTAGTTCAAGAACAAGCAGAAATACAATTTTTGGATGAATGAATCAAAGGACTTTTGCAGCAGCAGCAGCAAAACTGACTTAATGTCCAAGTGTCAAGATATAATTTAGCTTTCTTTTATTTCTCTGGCCAATGTAATATAGAGGTCCTTGGATCCATAGCTAAATATTTGTTGAAAGTTTGTTGAAAGACACAAGAATAGTACCAATTGTATCTTAACAGGAAACTGTTTTGATTCTGAGATTAGGCACAATTTATTTGTACTCATCAATAATCAAATAAGTTACATCTATATTTTTAATTTATTACAGCCATTTGGGTCACAGCTATCACTTTTATAAATCAAATAAAATGGGAAGCCCAGCTGATGTCACTCAGTGATTCGGCATTGACCAATGAACCAGGAGGTCAAGGTTCCATTCCTGGTCAGGGCACATGCCCTGGATTGCAGGCTTGATCCCCAACAGGGGGTGTACAGCAGGCAGCTGATCAATGATTATCTCTCATCATTCATGTTTCTATCTCCCTCTCTCCCTTCCTCTCTGAAATCAATAAAAAATACATACTTTTTTAAAAAAGAATGGGAAATCTGAAATAATTTTATGTTTTTAAATTAGCACTGCTGCAAAACTATCTGAAATCATTTATATAAATGCGCCTTCAAATCTTGTACAATTCAGTTTCTTAAACCATGTTGTATAAATTTGAATAACTATCAAATGCTGAAGGTAAGGGAAGAAATCTTAGAGAAATTTATATATTTGTTGGTGGCAAAAATGGCACTAATTGGACCTCAGTTCAGCAGCCTTGGTACTTCAGTTCTGGCTAAGAAAGAATTCCGAGCCAAGATTCAAACTATAAGACAAAGTTGACTTAGAAAGCCACAGAGGTAGAATAATTGAGCCGTGGGAGAAGTGAGGCCGCTGAGCTGTGTGAGCCCAGGGAGCAAGTCACAGAGGCAAAGAAGGACCCTGCAGCTAAAGAGACAGAGAGAGGCAAGGAAATGCGCCTGGGGGGGTGCATTGAGGCTGGTGTGCTCCTTAGGGAGAGCCGGCCTGGGGCCACTGTCTTCAAGGCTTTTAAAAGTAGGGGTTTTGAGGGAGGTTCTAAGGAAGGATCTCAATAGAATAGTCATCTCCTTTCCAGGTGTGTCCTTTGAGGGTCTTTGTATCTATTGATTGGGTCAGTACCAGGGCAGGGGGTCATTAGTCAATGCAGCTGATCCTGAGCCACAGCTTCACTTGTCTGGTTTTGCTGCTTTTCTGAACCTAGAACTGAAACACAACCGAGGCCTAGATGTTATCCCCAGGGGTTAATGCCTAAGGGAGGGGTGCAAGGGCCTTGCATGGGAGTCTCCTGAGACCGCTCTTCAGCCTCTTGTTCCTCCTCCAAGGGGATCTACTGCATGACTAGCAGCATGCCAGGGGAGGAAAGGGCAGGGCAGAGTCCAAGCCGAAAGACAAGCAATATAAAAGGTCATGGGGTTCAAAATGCATAACCAGAGATAGCTGGGGGAGGAAAGGTTACCCTGGGGGTGAGGTCCTTGTTTTCCCAGTTTTGCCTGTTGCTAGGCACCTGGAGCTTTCTGCCTAGTGACTTTCTGTACCTGCCCATCTTCCTTGCTCTAATCATATCTGTCTAACTGACTACCACACATTCACTTTACAAAATTGCTTCTTTAACCTTAATCTACCTTTTTGTCATGTTTCTTAAACTTTATGTTATCTTTAAGTGGGACTTTGGAACTGAAGCTTGAAGTCAGATCTGTTAGGATATAAGATAGAATTGTGTACCACATCCTTAATATTGGCAATATAACTTAGAAGAGAACATTTTATTATAATTATCTGAAAATAATATTCCATTGCAATTAAACTGACTGAATATTTAAAGAAAATAGAATAAGGGAGTAAAGAGATTTATTAAATACATTAGGATTAAGGTTGTATGCTGATTTTAAGAAGAAAATTTGAAATTTATTTGGCTGTTTATCCTTAGCCAGAATGAAAAGTATGGAAAATTTAGTAGGGCATTTTCTAATTATATTCTGAAGAAAGCAAACTATACAGGTATATATGGAATTGAAATATTATTTGTTCACCCCAATTTTTCTATCCCCTTTTAAAAATGGTGGCACATTTCTGGGAGGAGAAATATTTACCTTTTCATCAAAGAAATAAGCACAATTTTTATCTGTTGAACTGGAGTGGTGTTTCTGATTACTGTCCTAATGGCAGCTATACAGTATACAAACTATTGGCAGCTATATACAAACTATTGCAAATCAAAACAAAGATCAATTCATTCAACACTAGAATTTTTGTGGTAAATGTTATTTTAATTTACAAAAGTGAAAACAATCTTTAAAAATAATAAATTGGAAAGCCATTGAACCATACAAGTAAAGATCTGTTTTATAATTTCTTAATTGATAATTTAATTCTACCTATTTTTAAATATATGGCCTTCTTATTCATTTCTGTAAGAGAATTACATATTTCTCTAATGTGTGATTAAAATTAAAATATAAAATCTAGGATTTAGTGTAAGAAATCAGGATTATTTTAAAAGAATAAACACCTTAAGTAAAATTAAGAAAATAATTTCTTTAACCTAAGATTGTCATTTTAAAAAGTACTAACAAAATGTTTTCTTTTAAAAGTAACCTTTTCCATTTATAAGTGTAGTTTCATGTATTAGCTTATTTCTGTGATATGTTAAACTAAAATACTTACCCTTCCAAAATTAAAAATGTTTAAGCATAAATTGTTTCTCATTTCAACCTACCTTTATAACAATGAACATAACAAAACTTGGAATTTTTATAAATCTACCAATAAATTACAAATATAATTATATCATTTTGTGTTTATATACTAGAAGGAAATGAGTAAAATTGAATTTTCACAATCTCCATTCTTTATACAATTTCTAAATTTTACCAGTTTTCCTGTGAAATGTCTTTTTTTAAAAAACTTACTTTAAATTTGTTTTTGTTTGATGTGATGACATCTTTCAAGATATCAGTCAACAGAAGTTAGCTACTCAGAATTAACAATAAAAATAAAAAATTGAGCCTCATGAAACTAATTTTTTTCATCTTAATAGAGTCTGTGCTTATATTGTGGATTTTATTTTACATTTCAAAACAAAGGTGCTTATGTAGTAAGCTTGAGGGGCTTGTCATTAGCAAACTAACTATTTAAATAAAAAATGTATGCAAATGTAAATGAAATCGATAAAGTGCTAATCATCTACTTTGATTTTTAAATGCTTACATACTAGTTACCATTATTTATTCAATAATTCTGTGGCAAGTACTAAATACTGTAGAGAGTTAAAAGAAAAACTCATCTGAGTAGTTCCTTTTAATTAGAAAATTTGATGCTATTTTGTGAAATAGTCAAAACATATGGAAATCAATGGACAGCATTAGCCTATAGCAATACTCAGTCTATTCTCATATTTTTAAATGTCATTGACCAACAAGTAGGACATAATAAATAAGAGATAAAGATGAATTCATATAATTTTAAACCTTTTCTTTTAGAGTTAACCAGTATACCCCATGTAAGTTAAAGGTATTGAAACTACAATTAGTAGAAGTAAGAATCAAGAAACTTTAAAACCAAGGACTTGAACAAATCTGTATTGAGTGGGAAATTGATACATAATTTTTCAATACATTTAATATGTTTCTAAAAGTACTCTATATACAAGTTCATGTTACTGGATAAAGTTTGTTATATTGGGTCAAATAAAATTAGTTTTCATAGTAAATTTGAAGCATTAGAACCTACTGCTATTTCTGAGGATAGGTCTTTTTAGTGTTATCCAATGAGTTATGTGATATCCTTCAAGTGTGCTAAGGCAGGGAAAAGGTGAAAAGATGTTCTATCAAATTTTTTAAAAGATCCTATCTAATAAAGGGTAATAATGCAAATTAACTGTCACTCCATCACAAAGATGGCAGCGCCCATAGCCACAAGATGGTGGCGCCCAGTCCTCTCAGCCCCGCCGGACTCCCCCAGTCCCAGGAAGCATGAATGGCCTGGCAGAATGCTTGCTTCGTCCCCGAGGCGACGAGGCAAGCATTCCCCTCCCAGCCGCGGATGGGCCTCTGGGCTATGGAGAGCCTCTGGGCAGCAGGCGTGGAGCGGCCAGGCCCCACAGAGAGCTACTGGCGCATGGATTCCTGCTCAGGGCTACTAGTCCTACATAATAAAATGGTAATATGTAAATTACCATCACTCCGCTACGCCCACGATTGGGCCAGCAGGAGGCGCAGGGGGCGGGACTCAGGGTGGCCGGGGTAGCTGATTGGGCCAGCAGGACGCTGAGCTCGCGGCGCCAGTGGCGCCGCGAGCTCAGCGTCTGTGTTATGGCTGCGCCGGAGGCTTTCGGAAGGCCTGGTGCACCGTCGGACAGCCGGCCAGCTCCCCCGCGATCAAAAGCCAAAGCGGGGGAGCTGGCTGGCTGTCTGCTCTGGCACAAGGCCTTCCGAAAGCCTCCGCCGCGCCGGAGGCTTTCGGAAGGCCTGGTGCACCGGCGGACAGCCAGCCCGCTGGTGCACCAGGTGCATGATTAAATCATGCACTGGGCCTCTAGTATCTTTATAAAAGGATGTCTATTACTCTTTTCCACATGTTAAATGTATTAAATGTCCTCAATAACTAGAGTTATCTGAAGAAAAGGTATAGTAAAGGCTCTCCTATATGAGTAACCATATAAAAACAATTTTAGTCTAGTCTTACATTTAGTCTTGACTTGTCAATATTTGTTTAAATTGACTTTACATTGCCTAAAGTTGACCATATTATAGTTATGAACCATTAATTGTAAGCTTTTCCTTATAGCACTTGTTGATATTTATCATAACATTTAAGATAAAATTTTTATCATTAGTTTCATGGTATTACTAAATATTGTATTTCTGGAAAGCCAATAAAATTTCCATTGTGCCACTGAGTTTCTAATACATGATGACACTATATAAATAAATTATTACATTTGATAACATCTAAATAAGAAACACTGTTGTGGCTTTATAATTTAATGTCTATTGACTTATATTATTTTTCACATCTCAGATTAAGAGAACTTTATTCATAGTGTTTCTGATTCTACCATTATAGTAAAGAAAAATAGTATTAAGGAGAAAATGAAGACAATTTGCATTCCTCTAGAAAATATACTGTGTGACCACAAGCTAAAAAAGATAAACTTGCCCACTATACTTTGACTCTTTGCTTTAGGATGTAGGCAAGCATTAAGATTTCTTCTGCCCTGGGTGGTTTGGGTACTTATAAATTTCACAAGTGAAGATGCAACACAGTTGTTTTTTAGTCAACAAATCAGTATACTAGTATTAATACAGTTAGTCCTCTGTTGGTGTTGTGCTATGTACTATTGCTGAAGATGGGCTGTAAGATTAAAAGATTTAACTATAGTATAAAGATCAACTACTACTCTGCATTTTCTTCTAGTAAAGGCTTGGCGGATTGAATGGAGTAGAGATGAGTTCTATTCATTTAAGTTGAATAAACACTTTTTGAGCACCTACTATGTGCAACATACTTTGTGGGAAAATTGTAGATAATCTGTATCTACAAAGGGGTGTAACTATAATAAAGGGATGGATATGTATATAAATAGAGACACCAATAAAGGAATGAAGAAATGTATAACCAAATTGTGAATTCAAAGACTTAAGTATGCACATGAACAACAGGAATCAGAAAAGTGTTTATGGAGGATGTACCTTTGAGCCTTTGAGTTGAATTTCACAAGAAATAGACTTTTCGATGGAACTTTATAAAATTATTGATATTTAACTGTTTTGCTTACAAAATAGCAATCATATTTTTCAACTTAAAATTAAACAGAGATAAGTAATGAGTATACATTTAAAAATTCACCAATTATTTGAGGATTATTAGCAAGACCCTCAAGGGCATATATCCTTACTTTTAAAATGGCTTACCTCTTCTCTTTTTTGCTACTCAAATCTACTGGAAATGCAAGATTTTTTCCACTATATTTAATTTTAATATATGTTTTTCTTTAAAATGACATAAACTGAAAATTAAAAATAAATAAATTTTCAGAGATCAAGTCTTTATGCATGCAGCCATTGCTACTACAATACAAGCATATTAATCACAATGAGGACTATAGATAAATTTATTTTGATATCTTTCCATCCTTCACTTTCTAATATCCAAATGTTTTGGATTTGCTTCCCTTCCTCATTGAGCAATTGAAACAACAAATATACAGATTTATCAAAATTGCATATATTATGAAAAGTCATTATCTATTTTAATTTTTATAATTTTTAAGTATGTTTTTATTTATTTTAAAGAGAGGAAGGGAAAGGGTTAGAGAGATAGAAACATGGATGAGAGAGAAACAATGATTGGCTGCCTCCTGCAAACCCCTTACCCCACGCTTGTACTCTGACTGGGAATTGAACTGATGACCTCCTGATTCATGGGTCATTGCTCAACCACTGAGCCATACCAGCCAAAGCCAGAATGCACTTTTTCTCAACTCTACATAATGAAAATTTTCATATATTTCAAAACCTACCTGAAGTGACAACCCCCTCCTTCATAGAGCAGCGACTGATGATGTTGCCAGAATTTATCTCACTTCTTTCATTGCACTTTGTTTACTATGGTATGGATCACATTCTGCCTTGTGTACAGTATTTGTCTTACTCTATTAAACTGAAAAACTCTATGAAAACAGGAACCTATTTCCACATCAGATCCTAGCTTAGTAGTTTGCACATAATGTCTATTGAACTAATTTTATTTCACTTCTGATTTTGTTCATAATTAAAATTTTATCCTTCCAGAAGTTCTTTGATTTAAGTTGCTGACTTTGTACCTCGATTTCAGAAAATAGCAACAGACTTTACATCCCTCCATCACTAAATACTTTCTATCCAATTACCTGAAGAAGTTCCAAATAGCTTTCTAATTCTCCCAAGTATAAATTATATCAAATTAAAAGGTGGCTATGCCGTCTTTAAGCGGGAAATATAAATTACTGCTTTTCCGTAGTAAATAATAAGTAGTAGATTAAAAGGAATAGTTGAATTATAAATCTTTAGTTTCAAGGGCAGGAAAATTGTTATACTGTTTGAAATAAATTTCTGGATTCTACTTTGAAAGGCTATCCATTATTTGCCAAATGGATAATTTGCTTTAAAATTAAAGATGAAGTTATTTCCACACCCACTGAAAGGAATATGACATATTTTATCAGGTTTAGAAGAACTATTAACGTGACTATTAAGGGAACCATGTTTACCTTTTATATGTGCCCTTCTGTGCCAATGTGTACTGTTCTGGAATAATACAGTTGCCTGGTAGGTATTAGGTGTTCAATAAATAAATGAATGGCTGGGGAGATTGTCCAATCCAAACTTCATAGACTCCTGCCATAAGATATATTAAAACTAAGTCTACTACTTATCCTTTATTCAAGATCTCACAAATGAGACAATAAAAAAAAAATCAGTGACTCCACTAGTTTTCTTTTTCTTTCTTGCTCATATTAAAAACAAACAAGCCTAGTAAGTCCTCGATGTTTCAAATGTTATCATCTGTTTGCTCCTATAGACAATCAATTCTATATTTTAAAGTAATTTCTACTTTACTTATTATTAGGGGTTCTGCTAAGGGCTGCAGTTTAATCTGTAAAATGCCTTAAATCGTTCACATGAGTGGGGGAAAATGGCGTGATGAATATTCGAACCATCCAGCATAGATCTTCTTCAAACCCAGAAAGAGCTTTATCATCTGCATAGTCAACAATTCCAATTTTGTCCATCAAAACTTGCTCTTACTTTACTGTCTTTAATGATATCCATTGGGATTCTTCTTAGAGGCAAATAATAAATAATCTCTGCCTGCTGTTAACGCTTCTGTTGTTACTTAATTGCTACTTCTCTTCGTACACTTCTGGCTGGCAATCATGTAGTTATTCGAGTACATATTGTTCCCATGCCGTATTGCAGGCTCTATGATAGACATTTAAATGCTCCTACCATTCCTTATATATAGAAGGTACACAGTAAACTTTAAATTAATTATTGGCAACAGGAGATAACGGTATTATGTTACTGGCTTTTTCAAGTGAGATTGATGCTCTTTATGCCATTTATAGATACAAGGGACATTACTCAATCCATACTATAAAGGAATGTTTGGCAGAAAAAATGTATTATCTAGCAGGGCTTATATATATACTAGAGGCCCAGTGCACGAAATTCATGCACAGTGGGGGGGGGGGGGGCGTGTCCCTCAGCCCAGCCTGCACCCTCTCCAATCTGGGACCCCTCGAGGGATGTCTGACTGCTCATTTAGGCCCGATCCCAGAGATCGGGCCTAAACGGGCAGTCGGACATCCCTCTCACAATCCAGGACTGTTGGCTCCCAACCGCTCTCTTTCCTGCCTGCCTGATTGTCCCTAACCATTTCTGCCTGCCAGCCTGATCACCCCCTAACTACTCCCCTGCCAGCCTGATCAACGCCTAACTGCTCCCCTGCCAGCCCAATTGCCCCTAACTGCCCTCCTCTGCAGGCCTGGTCACCCCTAACTGTCCTCCCCTGCAGGCCTGGTCGCCCCAACTTCCTTCCCCTGCTGGCCCGGTCACCCCTAACTGCCCTCCCTTGCCAGCCTGGTCTCCCCTAACTGCCCTCCCCTGCTGGCCTGATCACCCGTAACTGCCCTCCCCTGCAGGCCTGGTCCCCCCCAACTGCCCTCCCCTGCCAGCCTTCTTGTGGTGGCCATCTTGTGTCCACATGGGGGCGGCCATCTTTGACCACATGGGGGCAGCCAGCTTGTGTTGGAGTGATGGTCAATTTGCATATTACATCTTTATTAGATAGGACTAGAGGCTGGTGCACAACATTCGTGCACTGGGGGGGGGTAGGGTCCCTTAGCCCGGCCTGCGCCCTTTCACAGTCCAGGAGCCCTCGGGGGATGTCCGCTCCAAGAGGAGCGGGCCTAAGCCACCAGTCGGACATCTTTAGCACTGCCGCGGAAGTGGGCCGCTGTGCTCGCCAGCCTTCAGCCTGGCTGTGGCTGAGCGGCGCTCCCCCTGTGGGAGCACACTGACCACCAGGGGTTAGCTCCTGAGTTCGGCGTCTGCCCCCTGGTGGTCAGTGTCCATCATAGTGGCCAGTTGTTCCGCCGTTCAGTCAATTTGCTTATTACCCTTTTATTATATAGGATTGCTATTTCTTTTAAAATTTCCATTTTTTAGTCTACTTTTAATTAATCCATTTAAGTTTTCTCCAACATAAAATATATTATTTGACTGCATAAGCTTAATGTACATAACAGATATGATATAGGCCTGGGCCATTCAATGCATGTATGTTAATGATTTTAATGACAAGGTAATGATGAGGTCTGGGATTGATGGGTGAGGAAAATAAGTGAAGGGACTCTTTACAGAGCATTTCAATGATGCCAATTCTACTTTGAAATGTACTTTTTTCTGTTGATTCAAAAATGATCTGAGACATGACCTGGGCTTTTGGCTTAGTGTTTTTGTTTTCAATAAATAATTCTTTGGGATAATTATGGTAGTATGAGGAGTACATATATGTTTGTTTTATGAATTTCCTATTATAGTAATAATAATCTCTTTTTGCGAGAAGGGCTAAAATATTTTTAGAGCTAGTTAAGCTCATATAATATTTAAAACTTAATTCATGTATTTATACCATACCTTCTTCCATAAAGGATTTAAGGTTGTGATTACATCATGACTATCTCTACCATTTATTGATCACTTATGACCCAGGTACTGTTCCAAGTAGTTTTCATATGTAAATAATCATTTAATCCTCATAACAGCTGTTTAAAGTAGGCACTTCATTATTCCTGCTTTAAGAGTAAAGAAACAGAGTGACAGAGACCTTAAGTAACTTCCTCCAAGCCACATAGCTAAGAGTAAAGGAGCCAGGATTCAAACCCAAGCATTTTATCCTCAAAGCTGCTATATTCTTAAACAATGTATTAGCCACTGAACTGTGTGGCTGAAGTATACGAATAAGGTGCCTAAACTCTTCAGTATTATTTACACTACACTTACAAGTTAATAAAAATATTAAATACGTAAACTTTATTGTATTAAATCACACCCCAGTAATTTAAATCTTTATATTATTCTACTAGAAAAGGGGATACATAGGAAGACCTGGTGAGCACTCAGTAGAGAGGGAGTTTCTTTAAAGGGATTTCTTTCTTGTATTTGAATTGTCAGAGAGTTTTCTTTGGTGAAGGGGAGCATTTTTCCTAGAAGAAAATCTAATTATCCTTGTAACACTTGGTACCTTGAAGAATTTGGAAAAATGAACACTGTAGAGATAGCCACTTTTTTTCCTGGAAATAAATTAGATGACCTTCATATTCTGTAATGGGGCCAAGGAGGGAAAGACACTGCTAATGACCACAGAAGAGACTAATTTCTCATTCATCCTGCAGCCCACCAAAGGCATGTTTTCTTTGTGTTCTGTTTCTTTTGAGTTTGTACAACGGGACAAGGGAAAGCATGGAGTCCTTTGAGATTCAAAAATGAGAAACCTAATGTACATAGAGATAATCATGGAAGAATTTTATTTTTATTGAAAAGACTTTCACTTATTTATAGGCATGGGTAGTTGGGGTGCTTAAACTTCTCTTTCTACTTTTTTTTTCTTTCTTAAACATTGTTTTGATGGCAATCAAATATTGAAACCTGAGCATTAATAATTATTGGCTTTGGTTTTAGCTTATTTTAGTTAAGAAATTTTATTTACATCTGTCCTGGGTCTGATACCTTGTTCACAAACTAATCTGATGGGAAGGATACCAAGAATACTTAATTCCAGAGAGAATTTTTTTTAGAATAAATGCAAATGAAACTATGACTTGATTGCACACCATTTATTCAGTCAACATGTACTTACTAGGTGCTTGCTATGTACATAGCTCTCCTAACCTGTGATGTTCATAGTCTAGTTGGCAAGACCCAACCCAGCCACCACTGGACAGTTCAGTACAGTACTTGTGAATAAGGGGACACAGTAGAGCAGGAATAACAAGGTTCCAAGAAACAGTGTACTTATCACACCCCTTGGAAAGTCACTCATTTTCTTATCTATAGAATAGGAACATGGAATGAAATTATGTTTGATACAGTGTTAGATTCAAAGATTTCAAAGTATTGAGTATCAGAATGATCAAGAAAAAATGCTTTTGGTGTGTCAGAGTAGCAGATCAGCCCAAGCTGGACAGGTCAAACCAAGTCTTTAGAAGTAGGTAAGATATAAGTTGGTCTGGCTCTTAAATGGCAGACAGGGTATGCATAGATGGTACAAAGACCAGAAGGGAATTTCAGGTTCTGTGAACACACAGAGGGTTGAAAAGGGAAGCACAAACTAAGTCAGCATGAAATATCTTGGAGTAGGAGCTGAACATGATGTTTTAAGGATGATATTTTGAGTCTGGACTTTAAGTTACTCAGAGGTACGTGGGTAGTTTGAGTCCTACCTATTAAGAATGGCTGAAGGATTAAGGTTTTAACTTAATCCTATGTCATCCCCTGTATCTCACTTCAGACAGAATTTTTTTTTTGCAAGTCAATGAAATAAATAAATTTTGTGCATATTGAAATTCTCTGAGAATGCACCTGATCATACCTTTATAGATATCCTTTTAAAAAATTATTTCTGGGTGTTTTAAAAATAAATTGTTTGTTATTCCTCTTTATCCAACTTGAGACTTTCCCACAGGATATTTATGCAAATGAAATACAGACAAGAAAGGTAAACACAAATGAATCAGAGACTCATAATATGGCAGTGTTCCAATTGAGGGGACAATGAAAGTGGAACAGGGCATTAGAAACTGAATCAGAGTAGGGAGAACTCCTAGGTTTTCTCAGTGCCCTGAAACATGAAGACCCACCAACTACTTAAGAGGTCAAATATAAATTATAAGATGCCCAAACTAATGATAATTGGTTGGAGTGCAATCACATAAAACAGTGTCAAATATCTGTGTATATCTTGCAGCTTCTTAATATCTGTTTTAAAATATTCAGCCATTTAACCTTGAAAGTTTTGATTATTCACGGGTCATGTATGAGACCTAATTAGGAAGAAGGTGCTATTATATTAACCTTAAGAGTTTATTCTAATTATTTTCATAACTTAGAGTTTTTCATTCACTCAAATATTCTGAGTCCCAGATTGAACCTGGAAAACCTAAAATTATAAAATTCAACTCATAATGATTATTAAATCAAAATGTCATTTTTAAAAATAAGAGTCATTAAGTGAATATGAACTTTCACAAGTAATCTTATTAGAAGATTTGATTTTCTATATATTAGAGAGTACTTTGGGAATATTAACATTAAACATTTAATAAATGTTTAAAATTCTGGACATGTCTACATAATACCATAATAACCAGTTGGTTCATCAGTCATTTTACTGAAACTATTGGCTACTTCAGTGAAGCATATAGTCAAAGTAGTTGAATTCAATTGGTAGATATTTTAGGCAAAATAGTTTCTTTTGTCTTTAAAACGATCCTCAAAAACAGTTTTTACGATTTCAGGCTTTTACTATTCTGAAATCATCTGTGTATATACACACACGCATGCACACACACACACACACATACATAGACACCACCTGATCCCCCTGCCTACCTCTGTGGTATGTATTTTCCTAATTGCACCTTGCAAGTTTTCTAATTGACTGTGTAATCTTTAATTAGTTTATTCATCATGTAAAATAGTATCTACAAATTAGTCATGTACATATATTAGATGTTTTACTTTTTAAATTTATAAGCTATTCTTTAATCAATAACAGTTTTTTTGGGGGGACTACAATTTTATTTTGTAACTGGAGGCCTGGTGCATGAATTTGTACACAGGTGGAGTCCATCTGGCCTACCCTGATCGGGAAGCGGGGTGGGGGGGCAATCAGGGGTGGGGCTGGCCAGGGGGAGGGGCCACGGGAAGTTGACTAGCTGGCCCCACCCCCTGGTTGAACTCCCAGTTGAACTCCCAGTCGAATTCCAGGTCGAGGGGACAATTTGCATATTAGCCTTTTATTATATAGGATTTTTTTTTTGGAAATTTAAAACAACAGTGGTTTTCCTTACAATAATAGTACAGTGCTGTGGGTTTAATGTAACATTTTATACATGTAAAACTTAAGCACAATAAATTCTGTTTCATTAAATATCAATGACAGACCCTCTTCTTGAGTTTCTTTTTGTATTGGCTACAATAGAATTTCATGATTGACCCCACTGAGTGCAGTAATCTATAATAATAAAAGTGCAATATGCTACCTAGACCAGACAGCTGAACAACCTCCTGGACATCATTCCTGACATCCTTCCAGACAAAGCCGTAACAGCGAGTGCTGAGGCAGAGGTGGTTAGGGTCGGTCAAGCAGGCAGGCAGAGTGGTTAGGGGCAATCAAGCAGGCATGTGAGTGGTTAGGGATGATGAGGCAGGCAGGAAGAGTGGTTAGAGGTGATCAAGCAGGCAAGTGAGTGGTTAGGGGTGATGAGGCAGGCAGGTAGAGTAGTTAGGGGCGATCAGGCAGGCAGGCAGGCGAGCGGTTAGGGTCCCGGATTTCGAGAGGGTGCAGGCCTGGCTGAGGGACCCCAACCCCCCATGCACTAATTTCATGCACTTGGACTCTAGTGATCTTATAAAGGCCACTTCCCATAGTCTCCAACCTATGGGAGTAACCTATACTTAGAACTGAGAGCTTAGAGTTGATCATAGCTTGGTATAGTGGAGACACTGGGGAAAGTTCAGAATTCTTTGGCCATGCATGCAAAATATGAAAATAGTTACAGGACCATCACCTTGAATTGGCTTTCTGAACTGTCTTTCTGCTAATTTTTTTTTATAAACCCAAGTACTTCTCTGGAGATAGTTAGACATATGATCAGAACAAGGATGGTGGGCCAGGTACAGACAGTCACCAGGGTGGAAAGCTCTGGGTGCCTAGCGACTGGCAAAACTGGGAAAATAGGGATCTTACCCCCAGAGTAACCTTTCCTCTCTTAGCATATCATTGCTCAAGGAGTTTAGACCCCCTGAGCTTTCATATCGCTTATCATGCAGCTTAGACCCCCTGCCCTTTCATATCGCTGATCATGTGGTTTGGACTGACCTCTTCCTCTCTGATGTTGCTGGACATGAATA